>NW_019384752.1:108342-189112 GCF_000671375.1 Centruroides sculpturatus | reverse complement strand
GTAAGTCGAATTCGCGTAAGTCGGGGTATAATTTCGCATATAAATACATACAAATAATTTTTAATTGGGGCCGGAGACTAAAGAAAACAATAATTTAGAAAAAAATGTTTAATAAAATCTTAGATAATACATATGTATAACAAATTATTATTACACAATTTTCCACATTTACTTGATTATCACACCATAATTTTAACATCGTTTCCATCTCAGGGATAATACCATGAAGTTTACGAATGATGCTTGAATTTAAAGATTGAACATCTTTTACAGCTTCGAGAATTTTTTCTTTGCCTTTCATAGTTGTTCTGACTGTCGATTCCGATAGATCAAACTTCTTTGCCAATTCACAAATTTTCATTTTTGTATCGAAGTCTTTAATAATATTAACTTTACATTCCAAAGATAAAGTTTTTCTTTTCTTGTTTGATGCAGAAGAATCTGTTCTACTTCGTTCAGATGACATAGTAGAGTCTCTCAAGTCTCGCAGATATAACAAAACACAAAAATTAATAACACAAAATAAATTGTAGCTATATGTCGATTCCGCGCGACACGTCCGAACATTTAAGCCGAACAATAGTGTGGGGGAGTGAGTAATCAAGAGCTGNGGTCGATCAGCTATTGTATCAGCCTACCACTCCGGGGACTCGGAAACAATCAGGGAGGTAAAAAAACACCAGAATAAAAAAGAAATAGTGCTCTACAATGCATTGCATCGATGACAGACGGCTTCTTTACATTTTGTGATTATTTTTGCCTGTGGAAACTAAGATACCTTTTATATATATATGCCAATTGTGGGTTCGTCAGCACATAATGGGACGGACTAACACCCGAAAAATTTCTGGAGATTTTCGATTCACGTAGATTCATTTTCAGTTCTCCAGAGCTATAGACTGACATCGCTTAGCTATCTGGCTGTCTATGAACATCAATTCCAAAATAGAAACCAGATGGCCAAGCGGTCAAGGTGGCAGCCTACAGCTCTGGGGGAAATCCGGACGTGTCGGTAAATCCCCAGGAATTTTGCGGGGCCCCGTCCCTCACCACCCGGCCGCCCCATTGTGAGCCTAGCCGAACCCAGTGCCGGCCCGAGGCAAGATTTAGGATGGAGCGAGATCCTATTATGGCGCNACACAAAAATTAATAACACAAAATAAATTGTAGCTATATGTCGATTCCGCGCGACACGTCCGAACATTTAAGCCGAACAATAGTGTGGGGGAGTGAGTAATCAAGAGCTGCGTGGCGCTCAAACAAAAGACGAATCGACGAGATTTGAAAATCGCGTAGCTCCGGGTTCGCGTAAGTCGAAGTATTACTGTATATATATAAAGCCAATTGTGGGTTCGTCAGCACATAATGGGACGGACTAACACCCGAAAAATTTCTGGAGATTTTCGGTTCACGTGGATTCATTTTCAGTTCTCCAGAGCTATAGACTGACATCGCTTAGCTATCTGACTGTTTATGATGGTATCTGGCTGTCTATGAACATCAATTCCAAAATAGAAACCAGATGGCCAAGCGGTCAAGGTGGCAGCCTGCAGCTCTGGGGGAAATCCGGACATGTCGATAAATCCCCAGGAATTTTGCGGGGGCTGGTCCATCCGGATATGTCGGGCACCGTCCCTCACCACCCGGCCGCCCCATTGTGAGCCTAGCCGAACCCAGTGCCGGCCCGAGGCAAGATTTAGGATGGAGCGAGATCCTATTATGGCGTCCCCTGGTTGCCCCTAATTTATACCCTTTAATTTTCTTTACCACTGAACCGCCCCCTAGGACTTAGCGCCTGGAGCGGCTGCTCCGTTCGCCCTATGGTAGGGCCGGCTCTGAGTACCACGTTTCATAGTTGCGTCATTCAACATAATGTGGTTATGTAAACTACGTTTCTTGGTAGGAGTGATATACTGGTACCAGTACCTCAACGTTAGATACTGTATTTTTTTGTTTCAAAGTTTCCCATAATTGTTCCTTTTGTTCAGTTTGTTATATTATTCGATTTAAACTTGATTTTAAAATATGGCAATTGTCAGATTACGAAGAAATTGAGATTCGTTTTTTCCTAGAAATTGGAATCTTACATGGTGAGTTAGGAAATAATCCCAGTACGAATATCGATCGGAATGATTATATACATTATGTTTGTACCAATTATTAAGTATCTTTAATCATTGTAAAATCAGGTGGTGCAAACAGAATCGTTAATGTGTACGATAGTCTATTTACAAGTAGAAAACAAAATGTCGGACTGTTCTTCCACAGTAATGGGTATTTGGTGGAATAGATAGTGAATCGAAAGAATGTTTTTTTTTTTTTTTTTTAGTTACCATGCCAGACCGTTCAGGTAACACTTCGATTGATGCTATACGAAATAATGTGAAAGAAGGAAATATAATATTTTCTGACTTGGAAAGCGTACAAACTGTCGAGTTAAAAGAAGACGGATACGAACGCTTGCTTGCAAGTATAAATTTTGCGAACCCTGAAATACTCAAAAATAGTTGTAGTAAGTTTATTAATTGTTCAGTATTTCATTGTAGTTTTAAAACATGTATGAATTACGAAATAAAATGTCAATTTCACTAAAAATAGTAGTAAAAATGACTGCTGTCCCGTTAATTAACCAAAAAGTACCGAGATTTATAAATCTACGCGACAAAACGCATCTGTCAATTATAATGACCGAAACACAGTTTTCCTGGCATGGAGATCTTTACATGAAATCTCTGTGTATCTATAATTTGAGTGTAATTTTCTATTACTTATAATGTATTTTTGTATCCTATTTAATTTATATGTTCTCATATATTCTCTGTTTTTAAATTTGTTCGCTACTTACATGTTTGATGTTCCAAGTTCTGTTGTAATTTTTTAAAACATTCGATCCTGTAGAACAGCCTAATGATGACCATTGAAAATGGCTGAAAATGTAAGCAGATTTATTAAAATAATGTTGTTTTGCTGATTTAAGTAAGTTTGTATTATTTTATATTTTTGAGGACAATCAATTTAAATAAATATGTAATTTGTTAACACGATAATCAATTTAAGCAGATGGCGCTAGTTGTACAATATGGCGGACTCACGTGTTGATGTGTCGAAAGTTCAAATTAGTGAAGCTGTTTTAGCTTTAAAAAAGGTTGAAAAATTATGGAAAGAGAATGAAAACAGAAAAACTAAATTGCTGGAAGATGATGAACATTCGAAAAAAGTATTTTTACAGATTGGATTGAAGAAGATCCCTGAAATTAAAAGTAAGGCAGTTAAGATTTACTTACCACATTGGAATTTAGAAAATGGAGTCGGTGAAGTTTGTCTGATTACCGGAGATTTGGATAAAAAGAATCCACGTGCTGATCCGGAAGAAACTGTTCGTCATTATAAAGAACTGTTAGAAAAACATGAGATCACGTGTATTTCTGCGGTCATATCTCTACGTGAATTGAATACTGATTATAAAGAATATGAAGCGAGACGAAAACTATGTAATGCTTATGATACATTTCTAACAGACAGGAAAATACTTGCTTCAGTCAATGCGGCATTGGGTAAATTTGTCTATGCTAATAATAAAATACCTCGTCGAATTAACATAAATTCTAAAAATTTAAAAAAGGAAATTACTAATGCATTAGCTTATTGTATCTGCTTTGTCCAAGGGAAAGGTTCTGATTGTACTGTTTGTGTTGGTCATATTTCTCAGCCAAAAACTGAATTGGTCAAAAACATTATTACTGCTGTTGAGAAATTTTCGGATAGTGTTCAGGGTGGTTGGCGGAATATCAAAACATTGCATATTAAATGTGCTAAGTCTCTTGCGATACCATTTTATGTATCTCTTGAATCGCCAAACGAAGTAGATTTACCAACATCGGTGGTTCCTAACGAACCAATTGAAGATGAATTAACTACTTTAACAAACGGTCGTGTTAAAGTATATCCCGACGGAGAGGTTGAAGTAGTAGAATCTAATAAAAAAGAATTAATTATTCAATTATGTAACAATTTATTAAAATTTACTAAATAAAAATATATATTAATAAATTGTGTTTTAAAAGTATATTAATCATAACTTTTAAAATTATTTTACATAAAAATTAAACAGTATTGTAGGCATATCAATTCAGGTTCTGAAATCAAGTTGTTTTCTTCATTTTAATTGATTTTTTTATATTCTTTTTCTTTGTTTTTAATAGTTTTTGTTTCTTTACTTTCTTTGTTGATGTATTTTGTAATTTCTGATTTTTTTCATCATTGTCATCCATTTGTTTTAATGTTTTGCAATATTCAGTCTGATTTTCTCCACTTTTAAGTATCTTCTTTCTGTTTTTCTTTGTTGATGTATCAGCTGATTCATGTTCTTCATTAGCCTTACGTTTCTTCACTTTTTTCTTTAATGTACTTGATTCTTCATTTTCAACTTGTGTCTCATCATTCATTAAATCATCCTTGGAATTATTTGGTAATTCAGTTTCCTTCTTAGCAATCTTTTTTGATTTTGGTTTCAAATTTGTCTTTTTTTGCCTATCATTTATCTTTTAAATGTTTCATTTAAATAATGATACATGAATTATTTTTGTTTCTTGTATGATCTGCAAAATGACCATAAAGTCCTTATGTATGAGATCATTTTCTGAATTTTCTCAATTACAGAATATCTTTATGACAATTCAGCAGACATTGTGACACAAATCCAATATGGCATTAAGTCTAGGCTTTAAGGACATCACACAATCACTTTGGGGCATTGTTACGGTGACTATATGTCCTTTATTTAAGAGGACAGTCCTTTATTTCACTACTCTGTCCTCTAACTTTATTTTATAAAATAGGCATTTTGTCCTTTATTTTGTAAATTCAATGCAAAGGTTAAAAACTTTTTTAATATATTGAACAAGTTAGTTTTGTGTACGCCATCATGATCAGTGTTGTCATTGTGTCCATATGTTGCTACATAGTGTGGTAGTGCAGTGTGTCGCCAACCGAGCAGCCCTCTGACAGTACCAAGGGGCAGACACTCTTATGGGGATTTTTGTGATAGTTTTTTAACTCTCTGTTTGGTGGATGATACACTTGGAGTGTTGGTGAGCAATCGTCGACACTTGTCGACAATCTTCGGGGGCTCGAGCATGTGACATATTTACTGTTAATGTACTAAATAATTGGGACATGTGTTTTATTGAAACAGAGGTGTTTGAATGGGTCACATTACTCAAAATCCCTTTGTGGGTGAAGATAGAGGAAAGCTATATTTTTATTTCGAATCATTGGTCTGTAAATATACTGGACAGTGAATTATTTGATGAAGTTTCATGTGTAAAAAAATGTCACAAACAAAAAGAACGACGAATGGTGACAGAATAACAAGCCCTGCCATCAAAAGTNAGTGTGGTAGTGCAGTGTGTCGCCAACCGAGCAGCCCTCTGACAGTACCAAGGGGCAGACACTCTTATGGGGATTTTTGTGATAGTTTTTTAACTCTCTGTTTGGTGGATGATACACTTGGAGTGTTGGTGAGCAATCGTCGACACTTGTCGACAATCTTCGGGGGCTCGAGCATGTGACATATTTACTGTTAATGTACTAAATAATTGGGACATGTGTTTTATTGAAATAGAGGTGTTTGAATGGGTCACATTACTCAAAATCCCTTTGTGGGTGAAGATAGAGGAAAGCTATATTTTTATTTCGAATCATTGGTCTGTAAATATACTGGACAGTGAATTATTTGATGAAGTTTCATGTGTAAAAAAATGTCACAAACAAAAAGAACGACGAATGGTGACAGAATAACAAGCCCTGCCATCAAAAATTCTAATACGGAAGTATGTGTACTTCCGTATTAGAATTTTTTGTTTTTATATTTTTATTACTGAAATTCGATTTTATACGAATTTTTTACATATTAGTAAATTTCCCCCAACGACCTTCGAATTTACCGAGTGAACCTACGCCTGTATGGTTCGGCATTCCGTGAGGTTAAAAGAGAATTATAAAGTAAAGTCACTATGCGCCACCTGCATTAATTTTAAAATCGGATTTATGTTTTTAATTTAATAAAATGATTTAACTAAACGTTATTAAGTGAATATAATATATATATATATATTTTAAACATTTAAAATTTAATTTAAATACTAGAAACCTTGTTAATTCCGAATGTTTTTAATTAAAATAAAATAAATCTGTTTCGTTCGAATTTAAAAAAAATATATATATTTCTTGTGTATTTTTATTACGAAAAATATCTGTTTATTTATTTTAATTGAATCTAAAATATATGAATAAAAACTAGCTTTTATTTATTAAGCTTCTGTATTGCCAAGTGCATTTGGAAAAAGCAGAGCGGTCGCACCTGTACACTATCCCAGTTATATAGACTGTTAGATGTTGAAGCAGCTGTCTCTGCACATCTAACACTTGGAAACGGTAACTATAAACTCTAACCTTCTAATTCCACTCTGGGATACTTTCTTATATTAATCCCATGGCTCTATAACACGTTAGAACAGACTCCAAATTGTCTATAATATTCCTAGTGTTAATATATTACGTTAATGAAGTAGTGTGTTTAGCTATTCTACAATGTTTTTTACGTGTTTTTAAACTTTTTTTTTTAATCCTATAATTTTATATTTTAAGATATATCGCATTAATAAGATCGATAATCGGAGGAGGGGGGAGGGAATATTTGGATATTGGATACGGGTAGTGGCAGTTGTCTAATGAGCGTGTCACGTGATTTCGGTGTCCAATAACGGTAGTGGGCTACTTTTTAAAAATATTACGGAAACATAATCTTTTAAATTCCTACTTTCTATTAATAATATAAGAATTAATGTGGAATAATGTGTTTCCAACTGGTGAATCGCGGATTCTATCCCGGTTTATAATACAATTAATAAGGCTGAGTACACGAAAAGGTTGAAAAGTACTCATTTTTAAAAATAGTATGTTCTTATCTGCATTTAAAATATTAAAAATCTCTTAACTTGCAAGTGTTAAACGTATATCTTTATGCATATTTTACAGTAATGAAGTAAAAAAAATAAAAAAAAATACATAGAAAAATGGAGAAAAATCATTAAAATATTCTAGAAAAATACTNTTTCTACAATACAGGATCTGCTTGAAATAGGAAAAAAAACTTCTCAAATTGCATTCTAGTATTATTGTTAATATTTGCTTTGTCTTCATTAGAGGATGCAGATTTCCATAGAAATCAGAGATGAATTAATTTTGAGAAATTTCACATGATTTTCTCTAGGTATAGATGATATAATTAGTCTCAACATAATATGGGGACTATTCAGATTCAACTTACAATTGAAGTGCAATTGAACTTGAAGTAATGCAGCTTGCTGCATCACTTTAAGTGGGAAGTTCTGTTCCAAATATGTTAGATCTTGACCTTCACCATTTGCTGCTCCCATTTTTTGCAAGCCAGGCCAAATCCACAATGGACTCATAGTGTTCATAAGGCAAGAGGGTTAGAATAAAAGAAAATTAGACTAATTTTCCTGTATNTTACATTATGAATCATAGATAATTAATATTGATCTGATTGAAAAGTGCATTTTCTTTCTTATTGTAGTATACTTTTGATCAGTATGTTAACCTAAATTTATTGCGACTGTCTATCTGATAGTGACATAGATATTAAAACAAATATTACAGATTTAATGATTTTGGATACAATCCAATCTTTCAATGTTAAGTGCTTATATGTATACACTGAAATGAGAGATTTTGTTCAGAATTGTTTTAATAAATTTGATTTCCAATGAACTTCGAAAAATATATAAGACAAATTGAGATTTTTATAGTAAAGTTTTGTAAATGGGATAGTTCTAAATTAGGTCAATGTTCAGATGCGTGCCACATCATGGCGGCACTTCCGTTTTTAGCCTCAAAACCGTACGCCTGTCGAGACGACGTGTCACGTGACGACGCGAGCGAAGGGCGTCGGCGGCTCTAATGGGCTAATAGGGTACATCAACAAAAAAGGTTGAGAACCACTGATTTATAGAAACCCAATAGTTATTTTGGAATGCGATGTTCGACATTACGTAAGTTAGCTGTGTATGGACTTAACTGCCAAGATGAATGATATTTTAAAGAGGGGGAAAAAAAGGCGACTGGGGGCACGAACCCGGGACTGCATTGCTGAAACGTAAGCTTGATGCAGGAGCGTTTGAGAGAAAAAAAAGAAAAAGACGACATGTGGGTCGGAACCCAAACTGCACATTGCAACGGGAACATGTTGGCGGACAGTCTGAGAGGGGGGAAAAGACAACTAGTGGTTTAAACCCAGACTGCATGCACATCGCGTATTGAGGGCGGAGCTTTGCTGAGCAGACCACTAGCGCCTTCGGAAAAAATGACGATGTTTGTTCTATTTATACTTTATCTAAAGTACACGCAGTGCCATCTATTAGCGGAAAATTTTACAAAACGTTATTAAGTCATTAACTACTGTATATAAAAGCGGAAATCCGGTTTCTGACACGGTATGCCAAAAACGGCCACTAGGGGCGCCCCTAGCTATTATTTTATATTTTTACAGTATATTATTATTTTTTGAAGTTAATTTTGAAGGATGTTATGGGTAGAAAATTTTAAATTTGATTAAAAATCTGTTTCTTTTTTTCCAATTATTTCAAATTTAATACTAACAGATTTTTCTGAATTGAATTTTTTGAACTCATCTTCATGCAGTTCTTTTCCATTAGCATAAATAATTCATACTGTTCCTTTCCTTTCTCTGTAATAGTATTCTCTATGATTCTGTTAGTGTCATGTAATACTTTTACATATATAGAATGATATTGAAATCATTTTTTGAAATCATTGTGGTGAATCCTACTTTTCTGATTCACCACAATATACATCTTCTGTTGCTCAGTGTACAAACAAACCAGTATTTCAGTGGAGATGTCTGCATTATCATCATCTTTGAGAAAAGTTCAACAAGATATCATAATCAAGGAAAAAAGCCTACTTTTTCTTTCTCTGATACCTTCATGTTTTTATACAATAGTTGAAATAAAAAAAGTTAAGATCTCTAGAAGCTGAATTTTGGCACACCAGATAGCACCTATTAACTTTTCACTTCTACCAAATGTTTTGCATAGAGGTGGGTGGGTCAATCAGAATATAAATATGGGACAAGCAGAAATTACATTTTGAAATTTTCTCAAAAACACTTCACACTGGCTAATTATTAATTTGAAAATTGCAAGCCTGTATATCATCTTTCAATACCTTTTCAAAAAGTTTTGTTCTCTCTTAACTTACCTGCAGATGGAAATAGTTAACCCTGGCAGAAATTATAATTTATCACCATTTTAAGGTAATTATTATTTATAACTATAGCACAAAATTTTTCTCAATCTGTTTTAAGGACTCGCCTGAAAGAAGGACCACATACATTGGGATATTTGCTCTATTTTGCATAATTTATGCCACTTACTCTACAGAGGCCAGCATTTACTGATGGCATGCAATCCACAAGTTCCAATTTCTCTTGTTTAATAAAATTTGAAAGAAACTTTCTGAAGAAATTGGACGAGCATGTAAATATTCAGTTTTTGCCTCTTCGTTGATACGTGAAGAACCTTTGATAAAGGCTTACCTACCTGATAGTTCCTCTAAACCAATGGTTCTTAACCTTTTTATTGGTCAGCACTCTCTTGAATCTGAAAATAAGCTCTTGTGCATCCTCCTTAAAAAAAAATGTGCGTATATTTTTTATTTAAGAAAAAACATTTATTGCATAAACAAATGCCATGCTTATTTACAATATATATTACTATAAAACATAACAATCAATATTTAAATTTTAATGACTAGGTTGTTGTTTATTCATAATAATTCTATTAAAATGAGGCTCTTTTTTTGAAAGAGCCACATGTAAGTCATCAGATGCATTTAAGCAATTTCTGGCTATTGTTTTGATATGCAAAAGTGCTGTATTGAAGGTACGTCTCAACTAGTTTTTGTACTGCATGTGACAATGTGACTACATTAACTGCATGTACTGACAACTGATGACAAGTGTCATGTTCTGAGAGACGGTAGAGTGTAGAAGTGAGACCGTAGAGAATGAAGAAGTGGGGTACCATGTTGCTGGGTACCGCGGTTTGTAGAGAACACAGTCGCCTCGTTTGTATTATTTTTTTTAAAATTCTTGAAATCTCTCTCGCACTCCTGGAAATGCTCTCTCACACCCCCAGGGGTGCACGCAGTCCACGTTAAGAACCGCTGCTCTAAACACTTTCTACAATACAGGATCTGCTTGAAATAGGAAAAAAAACTTCTCAAATTGCATTCTAGTATTATTGTTAATATTTGCTTTGTCTTCATTAGAGGATGCAGATTTCCATAGAAATCAGAGATGAATTAATTTTGAGAAATTTCACATGATTTTCTCTAGGTATAGATGATATAATTAGTCTCAACATAATATGGGGACTATTCAGATTCAACTTACAATTGAAGTGCAATTGAACTTGAAGTAATGCAGCTTGCTGCATCACTTTAAGTGGGAAGTTCTGTTCCAAATATGTTAGATCTTGACCTTCACCATTTGCTGCTCCCATTTTTTGCAAGCCAGGCCAAATCCACAATGGACTCATAGTGTTCATAAGGCAAGAGGGTTAGAATAAAAGAAAATTAGACTAATTTTCCTGTATTAATAAAACATTGTATCTTATTTATAAAGTTTTTAACAATTCTTGCATTTGCAAAAGGGTGCTTGACCAATCCAACATTTTTACAATGTTATCAGTTCAAACCACTGTACAGTTTTTGATACCCATTACAATTCATGGAGATAATATAGGCAACTTGTTCAAATTGATGAATGGCCAATAAATGGAAACAATACATATAAAGTAATAATAATAAATTAGATATATATATTTTTTTTTTATCAGTTGTCAGCTAATGGTCGGTTAAATTCAGTCTGAAGAGAATACATACTGGAACACTGAATTATAATACAGGTATCCCTTATACAATTTACTTCTACAGCACAGTTCGAACATTAGGGATATCCCCCGTACAACACAATTTCCAGTTTCGCTGTAATACGGTTTGGGAAATCCTCCAAAGAAAATTTCAAAATTTTTAATTGTAAATTTCATTATTTGATATATATATATATATAAGTAAAAAAGTAACCTTACCTACAAGTAAAAAAAGTGTAATAATCATTTGTAAAAATGATGAATGAAATGCAGCAGTATCTCAGTACTCGAACAATTTTGTATTCTAGCACAAATTGTGGAAAAAAAAATTGTTTGGTACTTGACTGAACAAATGCAACCCACTAAAACAAATTATTGATTAACGATACAATAGCGACGATTATTATTTTAAAAAATTTTTGTTAGGCTTAACATCGATGAAAATTTAACGCGAAGTAGGTTAATAGCGATATACTAATTGCATGGGATATAATAATATACTACACTAATAATGGATTTTTTCATACTTTTCGGTTATCCGACTTTTCAATTATACGACCAACCCCAGTCCCCAATTGAGTCGGATAATCGAGGCTCTACTGTATTTTCAATTTGATCAATTTTCTGGAACGTTTACAATCGTTCTATAATCGAACCAATTCGAATTTAAATTCGAATACGAATTCGAATTCGAAAATTTTTTAAATCGAAATAGAAAATCTTCCACTTTCAACCGCTTTTAAGCCCATATCTCCCGCACCCTTATAGCTATCGAGACGCAACCACCATAGTGCACGAATGGAGACTTGGGGCTACTACCACATACAAACACCATTTATGTGCGATGTGTAGTTTTGGCTGAAAAATGAAATATAGGGACACACACACGTCCATTTATATATAGATAGATATAGATAAAAAAATCCAATAGATTACTTAATTTTCCGTGCTGAAATTAATTATTTAGGCCTCGGGAACTAAAAGAGTTAATTAATTATCCCCAAATCCGGAAAGTTTATGAAAATCAATGAAAAATAGATCCAAAAATTGGCTAAATTTAGATTATTTTCTAAAAAATTATTTATATATTGACCTATAAATTAGAAGACAAAAAAATGGATCTATTTAAAATTTGATTTTATTTTTTAAAGCTGAAAACAACAGAAATCTGGGATTACCCAGGACAAACCGAGATGCTGTGTCCCTGTTTTAGTTTCAGTTTGGTTTCGGTTTTGTTTCCGATACACCTATATCAAAACTTAAACTGAAACTAAATCTGTGATAATTTACAAGGATGTACTAATGATAATAAACATAAATCTTTCAAATAAACATAAAACACTCACTTTTTAATGTAAAGAAATAAGTTGAAATATTTATTTAATTGATGTTGACTTTTCTCAAAGGAATTTTTATTCCTACTTCCCTCAGTTGCAATTACTAAAATCATTCAAAACACTAGTTCTCTGTTATTGTATTACTGGTGTGATGTTCTGTATGTACTTTGTACGGCAGTTTTATCATTCATTTCGTTGGCAGACGTTGTGTTAATATGTGTATATATTAATATACTTATGTACTAAATTTTTAAAAAATATAGCCTATACACTACAGCTTCATTATCCCATAATTTACCAGGCCTACTATATTATTATGTTGTATAGCAGTGGCGCTGTTATACAACATAATAATAGCAGCGGGCGGGCTGTTAGCCGCCCGCCCGCTAGATATTTTGCCGATTACGTGAATAACGAGTAGATTTATAACTTAACCCAACCGATAAGAATTTACTGGTATGTTTTTACGATAGTTCCGTATAGTTGACAGGAGTTTAAAAAATCCATTAAAATATTTGATATTTTTATTCCGCTCTCCGATTTTATATTACTCACGGATTTCAATGTTAAACCGGTGATATTACGATTTCGTACGTCCCATCTCTAAGGGGATATAGAAAAAAACGTGTACAATTCTTGTACAATGTTAAAAAATTAACCGTTACTTCGACAGCGTTATTTACGACTAAATTTAATGAATGAGAGAGATGCACGAGGTATAGAAAAAGCTCTAGAATTTATTTTCCTTAAATTTACGATTTATGTNAACAAACATTAAAAACCTTAATGAATTATTAAGGTATATTGATAAAACATGCAATTATAAACTAAGGTATAAATTATGAGTTCGTGGCAAACTTTTGAACCAGAAAATTGAATTGCCGATGTTCCAATTCTCTGGTTCAACCTGAGGATGGTGTATTCCATAGGCCATCCTCAGGTTGAAATAAAACTATCTCGGCAACATAACAGGTGTGTTATGATAATATTAAAACTCCAAATCGGCATTTTTACTTTCCTGTTATATATAACAGGGGAAAAGTATGGTAATCGGTCAAAAATGACCCCAAGATTTTTACATTTTTGGACTCAGAAAACCTTGAAACGTTGAGAAATGCAAAAAACTTCGGAATTTTTTCTGTATGCATGGATGTGTGGGAGCCAAGATTTTCTTCACCTACTTTGAAACTTAATAATTCCTGTACTTTTTTCGAAATTTTCTGAAATTTTGCAGGGAGATTTGTGTATTTGGGGAATTGATTCTGTTAAAGTTTGGTGGTTAAAAGACGGGGGACAAGGAGATACAGGCCAGGGGTCGTGCGACTTCTCAAATAGAGTCGGACTTAATGACAATTTTACTCGTTATTAACATTAAAAAGTCATCTCTACCTTCAAAATTAAGGTTTTTGCTATTTTATAAAAATTAAAAATATAAAAAGTTTATTTTAAATAAAATATCATAACAGATGGCGTCACACGCAGTTTTAAATGTTGTTGAAAAAGTTAAGCAACTTGTTGCTACATTTTTTAAATTTAACTTTTAAAATAAACTTTTTGTTTAATTAATAATATACCGTGACGGAGGTGAACGTATTTTTTCTAATCCGTAATTACAGTATTTATTTTTTTATTATGCATAAACTTTACTGCTACTGGCGAAAACATGAAGAGTAGATTAAACTTTCAGAATACTGTACATCTTTGTTTCAGTGACTAAGTTAAAAAATTGACTTTACTATGAGTTTCAAATTAATTCTCTTTAAATTTTTGCCGGTATACAAAATAAAGGAAATTTAAAATTGTTTCTTAAATACTTTAATTATAAATGTTACATCAAGAACTATTGAATAAATGTTTAAATATACAATACTTAGAAGATATTTAAATATAAAAGTTATATTTAAATAGCATTGAAAATAAAAAATTATACTTAAAATATAATTTAAAGACTTTTTATTATTTAAAAATTAAATTATTCTTAATATATTAAAATGATATAACCATTATTAATAAACATCATTATAACAGATGGCGTTGTGGAAACAAATCTAAGATGGCGGCAGCGAGTCTCTTCGATACTGGACGTAGAGAATGGAAGATGTATGTTAGGTGATGCCTGTTTTATAACAGGCAAAAAAGACGAATAATTCCGATTCAGGATTTATGTGTGCGTAAGTACGTTATATTTATATCACTTAATTTTTTGCATTAATATACTTTATGGTTTTGATAAAGATTTTAATGCATATTTTTTTTATATAAAAAATAATTTATATTTAAAATTAAATTAAAATGATTTAATTCTTAGTAATATGTGTACGAAATCTAAAGAGAAGATGCTTGTCTTTATCATCATCCAAAATACACTGGTGACATATTAGTCTGGTATTTTTGCATGGTGACTTTTTAAAACGTGATAATTGTAGAAGAAATAAAATTTTTATTGCTTAATCATGTTTAGGTATTGCATAAATTGCTTAAAATTCCAATTGGCCTACATGTAAATCTCATTATTGCATCCATTGTATTGAATAAAGTGCGAGTCATACGATGAATATGTAAAAGATGTAATAACTCGTAATTCATTTCCGTGATTCACATTAAAAACAACACATAATTATCTTTAGCCACATTTAAATATCATGCCACTTCATAAAACTGTTAAAATTTCAAATGTCAGAATTGAAATCGCAACGTGTATGGAATTTTCGGAGAAACTTCGATAAGATAGCTTTTATCATAGTAAAAGTATTCCGAAAGTAAAACCGAGATATGTCAGAAAACAAAGCATTACTTATTAAAATATTTTCTTAACATTTAACAATAAATAAATTAGTAATTGGCACTCACCAGATTGTTGTTAATAATTGAGTTACGAATTGAGAAAACATATTTTACGCTTGGAAAGATGTATCGAAATAATCATTGAATGGGACTCATAACACGCTTTTTAGTCACAAAAAAAGAAAGTTTTTCGAGAAAGGACATTTTAAAAAATCGATAAGAAATAAACTTATCGAAGAAAAATTTTTATAATTTCTTATATTTTCATTATGTAATGCAAATAGAAATGTAAATTCTAATGTCTATTTTTATATCTTGGTTTACTTTCTGGTATGTTATTGCCAAACTAAATACGTTCAAGAGATAACCAAGTTACAAAGATCATTTCTATGTTTTCTCTGCGTAATACATGATATTACTCAACGTAAATATATAAATAACGTTATTAATTCATTAAAATTTATAAAATTCTACTATATTTTGAAATTCTCTACAATCCAGATTATTTAATCCAATCTGAATTAGTTGAGTATTTTTTAAAGTAACATTTTAAAATTTAAGGAAAAATCAATAACGCTAAACGCTCATTATTCCCGCAATTCGGATAAGTTTTATCGCTCGACCAGTCGATAAAAGCCATGAAAAATAAAATTCTCATCGTAACTTTTGCAAATTGTAATCTGCTAGTGCAATTTCGCAAACTTTTTCTTATATTTTTCAATCGATAAACATTGATAGACTGTAAAGGAAAAGAATTATCCGCAATCGAATTTTGTCGATGCAAAATTCCGATATGAATCTAAACAAAGCTTGCCTTTTTTTTTTTTTTTTTTTATCAGATCATCATATTTCTTTGTGATATGGTTCAAAAACAATTCTAATGTCTTATTTCATCACTTCTTTAACCTCAACTGTTATTCCAAACATATATCGGGGTCGTTTGACCTGCAGGGTTAAGTCTGATATATCTTGTTACAGTATTGGTATGTTTTTGATACTAGATGTTGCTATGCATCATAATGTTTATATTAAAACAAACTTTCAAAATATAATTTTTTTGTTTTTATATTTTTCAATATATTTATTTTTTTTGTGCAAAATAAAAAAATAATTTTTAACAATACAGTAGCCACGATTATTATTTAAAAAAAAAAAAAAGATTTTTTTTGTTACGCTTAACATCAACAAAAATTCAATATGGCGGCCACATATAACAGAGAAAAATTTCAACATGGGATAGGTTAAAAGTATTGCTAACAGGAAAAGTATGATGTACAGGGGCAAGACCACCACTAGAAAAAATCAAGAATGCTCTGACAAAAAGTAATAGCTCAGCATTGTGATGATGTTACGATAAATAATTGCTTGTTAAAATTAGTTTGATTTATTTTGTTACTGCAATGATAAATGTGGACGATCTACTGAGGGGATGCATCCTGGGACAACTTTTATGGATGCCCAAACTCACAAGTAACTAAGTACCAGTATTTGGTGGTTTTATCCACTTGACTACTGAAGGGTACTTACTAGAATTAAGAAAGTACAGTTTATAAATAAAAAACCTGCATTGTTAGATGTGGAAAATTAAATAATTATAGGCTATTCACAGGCTTAAACACTTTTGATTTCACACAAGATATTGTTATGTTACCTGTCTCACTTGTCAGTAATGATATAGTGTGTTTATCTCACACTATATCATTGTTGCAGTAATTAAGTGAATATAATATAATTTTTAAAAATTTATAAAATTATATTTAGTTTATTTTGTTAACTTTTTTGCCAATAGATGGTACTATGTGTAAATCAGCAAATCAAATGTAAATGAGAAGTAATTAATTTTATAGAAATGTAATTGATATTTTGGGGTGGGATGTACAACATTATCTAAGTTACACATATTTGAATGTAACTGCTGAATTTCATAGCAATTGGTTGAATGGCCTAGGAGTGTATAGCGAACAAACAAACATTTTCATATATATCTAGATANTGAAAATTATAACGAGATAGTTACGACTAATAGATATATTATATTTTAATTATTAGATGTTATCGAAGCGAGAATTAGCATTTAGAGGGCGTAGAGAATCTATTAAATCTAATATAACAGAGTTAATTATATTGAACTTGCTTATTTATTAAGTGCGTTAGATAATCTATTAATTAAAAATACATTTAGAGAAATCTACGGTTTTTACTGGTTTATCGAACAAACGAATACGAATGGACCCTAGACCATCGCTGACTGATTGCCCCTGGAAGTCGGCTTGTTACAAAAACACAGCTTCCCTATCATCAAATGTCACGGCACGCCCCTAGTGGACAGTGTTTACAAACACATCAAGTAACACAGCGTTATTTTCAGAAACAATGCTATTCCTATTTGTGACGTAATCTTTACTTCGGAAGTGGAAGTGACGTAAAACATCATTTCGTTCAATTAAATAAGCTCCTGTTATTTAATCGTAAAATGAATGAAAGTAAAACATTTTTTAATATTTTTCTTGTTCTTTTCTGGAATGAGATTACGGATTTAGAAAATTGATTATATTAGATTCAGATTATATCAGCCGCGTTTTTCCCCGCCAATCAGATGACGTCACGGAGTGGACCACGTGTTGCTGTCATCGGATGAAACGTGTGTTGATATACGAATGGCAGTTTCGTTTTCGGTGTTCCGACACGCCCGTTCATATTTACGTTGTTTTCGTGTATTGGATGTGAGTTAGGAATTTCTCGTAATAACCAATGGTTATCTTTGTTCGCCCTGTCATTATAAATGCAGATATAGAAGTGGTGTTTGGTAGCGGTTTTAGTTTAGCTTTATTTTCTCTATATAAAGGGAAGAAGAAATGTCCAATTATTTCTCATCTGGCCGGTCTATCACGAACACCGAATAAGATATCCAGAACTCTGCATAGATCATCAGTTGGTTCATATAGAAGAATTTAGTCATAACTTACAGAGGGAAGACGAAAATTGAAGTTTTATAAATTTATTGAACGAAAGAAGCTGACCGAAAATGACGTATAGTAACCGTCATAGGTAATTTCAGCATTTAATATTATAACATTCGATTTGTTTAGCTAATTATTTCTTAATTTAATGTAATTGAATATAATATTAGGATCTGAGGTCAATGTTCAGATGCGTGCCACATCATGGCGGCACTTCCGTTTTTAGCCTCAAAACCGTACGCCTGTCGAGACGACGTGTCACGTGACGACGNGTACTATGTGTAAATCAGCAAATCAAATGTAAATGAGAAGTAATTAATTTTATAGAAATGTAATTGATATTTTGGGGTGGGATGTACAACATTATCTAAGTTACACATATTTGAATGTAACTGCTGAATTTCATAGCAATTGGTTGAATGGCCTAGGAGTGTATAGCGAACAAACAAACATTTTCATATATATCTAGATAATCATAACTTCTATTTTATATAGCATTTTACATTACATTTTTGTTATATTGAATATACATTCAAATTCCATTGTTAGTTTAATCAAAGTAGATTTGTGTTCCCATTGAGGATGAGTATTTCAATGTTATTAATGAGTTTGATTAATACAAATTTTGTTAATTTAAAGTGTCAATTTTTAAATCTTTTAACTTTGTATTAATGGAGTTTGCCTATTTATATTTTAAAAAAGTCTTAATTTTCTATAATTTAATAAAATAAAATAATTCTTTTAGCAAAGGATTTGCCTAATGATTCCAAAACCTCCGTCTGAAAATATTTGTCGATCAAATAGGAGATTAGAATTTTGGAGACTTCATTTTCCAGGAGTTGAAAATATTTTATTGACTAAAGACAACAGCTGTATAAAATCTGTTATAAAGTTAATGAAGGTAATTATTTTAATAAATATAACATAAAAAATAAAACTGGAAAAAATTACTGTTAAATTTGTCTAACCTTCTGTCAAATGATCATTGCATAATTATGTATAAATTATTAACCATCAATTACTGATATAATTAAATAATCAGAAGAAAGTATAATTTAAATGAGGCTCAAACCTGAGTTATCTTAATAGAATATATAATCTGTTATCTTTTGATCCAGATGGCACTTATTGTGAAATAGTCTGAAAAATTTTCTTGAATATAGAATAATCATATAGGTTTAGTTATATTTTCAGCAGGTTAAGAAATATTTGAAAATAATTCGAAAAAGCATATGTATGTATAGATTGAAGATTCTCAATATATTTTTAATATATTTATTGTGTGAGAATCTGGGTTTGATGATTTAAATTGTTAAATTAAATAACAAATTTTTGTTAGATAAATTCCTATCAAAAATTATATCTTATAAAAATTAAGTGAAGTTGAAAAAGGAACTCTGTTTTTGATGGATGAAAACAACTCAGTTCCTCCAAAAGCAATAGTGTAGGATTTCTCACACTCTATCCACAAGACCACCCAACTTCTTTCATCACACATCAGAGAGCTTATTTCAAATAATCCAATTGGATGAAATTTTCATATAAAAGGTGGTAGGTCACCTCCCAAATACACTCTCACCATCACTCCCATTCCCTCTCCCCAATTCTCTACTCGAGTTCTTTACTCATGTAAGATTTGTGCTCCTGATTCTCCAGCTCTCACTTGTTCTCCACTGAGATGAGATAAGATAGTAGAAAGAATATTTTAATTTGTGCCTCATTTTCAAGAATTTTGGCACTCAACATCAAGTGAATATGTATCACAGGTAACATGAATTTATGTAACCTCGCTCTCTCCAAGAAAGGAGCTAGATGATAGGTTGACATTAGCTCATATTCCTGTAAGGATCATTTATCATTAGATTTTTGTATTCCTTGATGTTATTTTATTTTATTTAGAATTTAATCCATTTGTATAATAATTTTCGTTCATCCATGCTTAATAAATATATCGTTTTGATTATTATTACATTTGATTTATTTTTGCCTAACTCCATCGTTGGCCCACGTTATCAATGTTTCAATTTAGACCCTCCTAAATTTCCTGTAAAATTTTAATGTACCTTTTCCACTTGAAAGGACAAATTTGCAAATTAGGATGCAGCTAAACTTATCCTAACTGATGTCAGATCTTGACAATAATTCATGAAGTTAAGGTATTTGCATATTCTAGACTTTCAATGATGAATTATGGCTATCAAACAGTGAGATGGAGTCGATCGGAACCTCCCATTCTCTCAAATGTATTACTAAGTATTTAAATATTTGAGATTTTTTATAACTTTTTAAAATTATGAAATAAGTCTATGTTATATAGAATAAAAACTACCAGAATGTTTTTTCCTCAACATGAGCATTAATGAATTATATGCTTATTTTTCTTAACAGTTGCTAAGAGACAGACAAGAATGGAAAAGTCTTGTGTCATATTACATAAAAACAGTGGTAATGCATGCAATTGCCAACAACAAAGACTTAAATTGGAATCAAGATCAGGCTGGCCATATGTTTTTAAATGTAAGTAATGCATGAGTTTATTGTTAATTTGTTACTTTAGCATTTCTGAATATAAATAAAATTAATATAAGTATTCATTTACTTTTTTTTTTCATACAATAGCATATTTTTTGTAATTTTCTTAATAAAATTTTAAAGATAATCACAATTAATTTATAAACTATAAGTGTAATTGGTCTGGAAGCAATGATAAATGCAGCATAATTGGCAATGTGTCTGCATGATAAACAGGAGTTAGATTCAAATCTCATTCCAGATTTAGAATATTCTGGAAGAAATGATCAAAGTAATTTTGTAATTATTAAATTTAATACAAGATGGTAGATTAACTGCCTACCTTTAGTCTAAATTACATAATATATCTTTATAATTAGCCATATTATAGCTCAGTTTAAAATTTGGCAATATCACTTGTTCATTATTATACATATTTGTAATAATAGTTATACTCAAGTTTTATAAGCTTGAATTATGGCATAATGTCTCATTATAGTATATCAAGTCTGTTTTGGAAAGTGTTTATTTTATTTAGTGTCATTTTTCTTAAAAAAATACAACTATTGTAAAATTCTGGGAAAAGTAATTTTATTGAATTTTCATAAAATTATGATAAATCAAGCTGGTTAACTCTAATCTTGTATGTAGTGATATCAGAATTTACCCCCGAATTAACACTTGGAATGTTCCAAGTCCAACCAATTGGAGAAAAGAATTTTAAAAGAAAAGTTTGTTAGAATGACAGTTAAGGAAGATGATAAAAACAGAAGTAGAGGGGAAAAAGTTGGGGATGAATAGGTTTGGTTTTATTGACAAAGATGAAGGAATAGGAAGATTGTTTTGTGAAATGGGATTGAGCTTCCATAGTGCATCTACTGTACAAGGCATTGATTAATGTTCTATTATATTGGTGTGATCTTCATGTAACAGTGAACTTAAAGTATTAGCCAGTATCAGCATTAGGTATTGAAACTGGAAATCTTGCCAGCTGTCACTGTTCAGTCTGTTGCGTCACCTTCCAGTTGTTTTTACTGCTGAGAAGATACACCTGTAACTCTTTTTGAATTGGTGGAAATGTTCCAAAGATCACTGTGTAAAAAAAAGAATGCATAAAAAGTACAGTACATGAAAGTACAGTATATATAGTACTGCACTGTCCTTAAAAAATTAACTCATGATTTCAACAAAAAATGTTTTTAACAATAACACAATTTTAACAAAAAGTTAAATTTAAAACTTTTCAAATAAATTGTTTGTCCCATGTTAAAGAATCAATTGCATAAAAAGAGGATTAGTTTTCTTTTGTTGACCACATTATTTCAAAATCGTGTAAAATGGATCATGTAAAAAGAGGGATAGTTGTACTGTACTCATTGCAATGAAGACTGAGTGGGCCTTAGAGCAGCAATTAATCTTTTTTTGCTTACTTCAGGGAATTGAATCCTGGCTATATGGTTCAGAAGTCAGTGTATCAGTCAGTATTTGACACTTGTATGATATCTTATGTACACAAAAGAAGCCCTAGATCTACAGTCCTGTTAATGGACTGTGGGTACTACTATACATGGAATAGGGGTGAATAAGTTGTTGGTGAAGAGGCAAAACAGTGTCTTTACATTGAAAGTTGTTTAGTGTGTTCAAATTTTACAAATGTAAGTGCAAACAAGTATATACAAATTGTAGTTTATTTTAAACATCACTGCAGATCCAAGTTCTTTAACAAAGAAAAGTACTGCATAATGTTTAACTACATATTTATTTATAACTAGTAATTAGAACTCTAAGCATATATAGATTCTGGAAATAAAATTTGATGTAATACATTTATTGAGTTTTGATCATTAATATGTTTTATATAAGTTTAACTGAAAATAGTATAAAATTCCATTTTAATTTGGCTGCAAGATCCAGTTTTGGTCAGAACTTACCCATCTGTGTAAAATGTAATGATACTTTTCTTTTGGTGTCTGATCTGGTATCAATATCAGTATTGGACCAAAAGTACTTTCCTTTGATATTGAGTACAAAAGTACTCAGTATCAAAGGAAAGTATCATTACAGTAACAGTATCAGCAGTATCATGATGTCCCTAGTCGCCGATAAACTGATGCACAAAATCTTGATTTTTCCCCCAACCAATTCGAGTTAACCAGGTTTCACTGTAATGGGAATCTCCATAGAAAGTATTCTTTATTTATCATTTTAACATTAAGAAATATGTGACATTTATGCTCAATCTCAATAATTATCTTTGTTTCTAAGAGTGTAATTTTTTTTATTTAAAACTGTAATTTTGTTTTCAGATGCTGAGAAAACTTGATAACTATGTTTGTGATAAACATCTACCTCATATCATGTATCCTGATTTTAATTTGTTTCATAAAATTAGTGGAAAACAGTTAGATAACATACATTTCAAACTCAAAAAAATAATTGATCATATTTCAAAAGAAAGAAATGCTCNGAATCGGCGATGAGCCGCCATGACAGTAAGTATCTGGACTTTAACCAAAATAATAAAATAAAAAGGTTTTTTTTACTCACCTTTGTCCGCAGTCATTTGTCGGCGGCTGCCGCGGCGCAACAGCCGCCGACGCCCTTCGCTCGCGTCGTCACGTGACACGTCGTCTCGACAGGCGTACAGTTTTGAGGCTAAAAACGGAAGTGCCGCCATGATGTGGCACGCATCTGAACATTGACCGGATCGGATTTAAGAATTCTATAATAACTTATAATTGTGTAGAATCAATACTTACATCCGATTAGAATTGTATTTGTAATGTTGGCAGCAATAGTGGTCTGGCCGGACTGTTCCTATGCCCTTGATTTTATTCATGATATATTTTTACAAGATGCAAGACTGGTGCTAGAGTTTTTTTTCTGTCTGGGGCAAGACATGCATTTCACACCCCTTATTCTCCTACATAAAATGAAAAAAATTTATTTTAAAATGTCATACATATTAGAAATGCCCAGTTTGCCCATACAGTAGCACTCTCCTGATAAGATGGGGAACTCCCAGGTCTTCAGCTCTTGACAGTTAATTCTAAGGTTCATCTATGTTTTTATATTTTATTATAGTCTATTACATATATAGGTTCCCTGATAAAAGTTGTACTACACTGTCTAAAAGTAGAACATTCCTATGAAACATTTTTAAAGCTGAAATAGCATAAAGTAAAGAAGCAGTTGTCATTAATTTATATAGGAAAAACTTTTGACTGTTTCCAGACCAAAATTTACCTACTAAATAACACAAAATAATACTAACATATAGTAAAAGCAAGAATGATGTTATATGAGTAAATGTATATATTATATAGGGTAGGGGTGCCTATTATTGACTGCTTCTAGTAGTTGACCATGTAAGCTGAAATCTGTGCTTAATTAACATGTTTAGGCAAGCCATCTTTACAGGTGGCATCGTAAGATAACCCCGTTCTCAGTGACATGTAAGAATAACAGGTTGCCTCACTCATGATGGGAAAAATTAGTATGCAGGTAGTCTTCTGATAGTTAACCATACAGTGAGGCATTGTCAGGTCTTTAGAAGATAATGAGGGCTCTGCACTTCAGGTGTGAGTTTTCTACAAAATGCCTATTATTGAGCTTGCCTATCCTTTCACAGTTGTCACATTTGTGACAACTGTGTTGGATAGGCAAGCTCAATAATCCAGTTGTCAACCATCATAAACAATAGGCAAGCTCAATAATCAAAAAGGAAAATCCAGTTGTCAACCATCATAAACAATCTTGCAATCGTGTGGTTGACTCTGGGTGAATATTCTCTGTGATTAAATTATTATTTTTTTCATAATGTAAACAAAGGTCTAATAAAAAATGTTTTTTTTTCATGACAAGTATAGAAC
Source organism: Centruroides sculpturatus (assembly GCF_000671375.1). Taxonomy (NCBI): domain Eukaryota; kingdom Metazoa; phylum Arthropoda; class Arachnida; order Scorpiones; family Buthidae; genus Centruroides; species Centruroides sculpturatus. The sequence goes on along the minus strand of NW_019384752.1, from coordinate 164,672 downwards.
AAAGTTTATTTTCACATATAAATTTTAAATTTTAGTGTTACTACATTGTAATAAGAAATATCTAAGTCCAAAACAGTGTTAGTGGTTGACATTTGTAATTCTCATTTCGCACATAAGTATCAAATGAGAATTACAAAGATATTAATAATAGTACCATCTTTATTTCGCATAAAGTATAACAGTTCTTTGGAATACCAGCTCGTCCCAGTATACAAGTTTACAATATATGCCATACAAAAGTTGAGAGAATGAGTAGTTGTTAACACTATTCTCGCAACACCAATAATTACTGAATATTTTACAACAAATATAAAATGAACTATAACTAAACACTTACAACTAACTAAATCTAAGGAAGAAGGAAATCAGTAGATGGAAAAAGACAATAGAAGTAAGGATAGGCGAAAGTGGGTACCCAGTTGTCAATGGTGATCTTGAGGTGATGAAAATTCCAAATTGTTTCCTTTCTTGCGAATGATGGATAAATTCTGGTTTTCATCCAATTTGCTTCGATGGTGGTTGGGAATCTCTATGATTTACTCTTTACTGAATTTGCTTTGATTCTTGCTTAGGCCTCATTCGTCTCTATTTGCAAAAAACAAACTAAAGTGCACTCTTCTTACATCCAATCTTTTCGATGTCCTAGCCTTGTCTTTCTGTTAAGCCCTCAGGCTTCCTTCCTTCCCTTTGTTCAAGGGGATTAGTCACCACCATCCAAGAAGAAAGGGTTGAGAAAGAATTTTCTGGAAGGGACAGACATAGAAGAAGGAAGAAAGAAGAAAACTTAAAATTAAAATAAAACCTATATAAAATGTGGCATACAGCCACAGACCACTGGTGCCATTACCCTATATTTACATATACAGTACAGTAGAGCGTCGTTTATCTGAAAGTCGGTTATCCGAAAGCGTTCCAGTCGGCAAATTAAAATTTTCTCTAGTGCTGTGGCACTGCAATCTTTGGCTATATCTTGGGCTACTCCAATATTTTTTTTGTTGGTGTATGTGTTTTAGCTGGCAGCACTGGCACTTTTGTGTGGTGTTTTTCTGAGGACTGTGTGTCGTGCCGAATCGAACGTTTTTGATACTAGATCAACTTCTAAAGTATATATTTTTTGGTTTTTATATTTTTCAATATATTTATTTTATTTGTACAAAATAAAAAAATAATTTTTAATGATACAATAGCCACAATTATTATTTTAAAAAGTTTTCATTAGGCTTAACATCAACGAAAATTAAATGCAAAACGACACACAACGGAGAAAAATTTCAACATGGGATAGGTTAATATATTTTTTGTACATAATCGGTTATCCAAAAAATAAGTTATCCGAACAACCCCAGTCCCCAATTGATTCGGATAAACGACGCTCTACTGTATAATAAATATATATGTAAAGTAAAAATATAAATACAATATAGTTACATTTATGCTTTATGCCAGAAGTACTTTCTTCAGTAAATAAAACTATGAAATGCCCTTGCATCAAAAATTGATCAAATCATTCATGAATACCATTAAATTCCATTTTCACAATACTTTCATCATCATCATCCATTTTTTCTGCTTAAAGTTATTGAAGAGACTGGCTGATTTCTTCTTAAGAAAAAGATACACAGAATTCTTAAGAAAGATAACAGAATACCATGATTTGTACATTTAGGGTTGCCATGCATCCTACTTTCAGTAGGACGTTCTACAATTATGATAGACGTTCTACATCCTACATGAAAGCTTAATTGTCCTACTTTACATTTGTAAGCAAAAAAAACTTTGCTTGAAAATTAAGTCATTTAAAAAAATTAAAATGTAGTACAATATCTTTTTAAAAATAATAATGTATGTTTTATATATTTACAGAATTAGGTCAAGTTTAAAACAGCAAAGAAAGCAGAGAAATTATGGAATGAAGAAAAAGTCATTTTTATTTTACGTAAATGAAATTTTACGAGATGAAGTAAAACTAAATGGTCAAGAAGAAAATGTTGAAGTATTGAGAAATACTTTAAATTGGCTTATTACAGAAATGAAAAAATATTCACCTCTTTTTACTATACTGTATAAAGACTTATACTATACTGGAAGTTATTATGAAAACTTACGAGTGAAAAATGCCACCGAATTTGATATTAATATACTTTTGCACTTCCCTTTTGAAAATTTTAATTTACAGGTAAGATGATAATTATTCAAAAACAAAAATTTATGTTAATTAAAAAGAAAATCTGTTAAATAATTTCTTAATGGGAAAGCCAACAACAAAAAAATCTTACATTATCTTGAGCATTTAGATGAGTCAAGAGGCTCAAAAGTGGTTGGGATAATGTAAAATTTTTTGTATTTTGTTTTCCATTCTGTAGTTTAAGAAATTATAGCTTATGGAAATTGATATAAGTTATTAATTAATTTATAATTTTTTTATCTGTTAAATTAAATCAGTGTATCGAGACTCAATACTCTGATATGAAATACTTATTTTTATATATCAGGTCAGTCCATAAGTTCGTGCGTATTTTTATCTACAAAAAAAGCAACAAAAATTTTTAATTAAATCTTATTTCAATCTATAATGTATTCACCATTATTTTGTACAATTTCTTGCCATCTTGATGGTAGCTTTTTAATCCCGTCTTCGTAAAATGATTTCGGTTTTGAATCAAAATATTCAGAAATAGCCTTTTTTACATTGTTCTCATCCTCAAAAGTTTTTCCTTTTAAAAAATTCTGCAAACTCCGAAAAAGATGATAATCACTGGGAGCAATATCTGGCAAATATGGTGGATGAGGTAAAATTTCCCAGTTGAAGCTTTTGAGTTGAGCAGTTGACGTTGTTGTCAGTTAGCTATTGACAGTTCATGTGGTATCCATTTTCCTAGCTTTGAAACTTTTCCGATTTGTTGTAGATGTCTATGAACAGTTCCATGGGATGAATTTAAACGTTCCGCAATTTCATCAACTGTTAAAGATGGTTCTGCTTCAACTAGTGCAGAGAGAGCATCATCATCAAAGTCAATGGGTGTTCCAGTACGAGCCTTATCCTCCACACTAAAATCATTATTTCTAAATCTTTCAAACCACTTCTGCACAGTCCTTACACTAATTACAGTTTGATTATGAACAGTATTTAATTTGATTCAGTAAATGTATAAAAGTATTTAATTTTTTTGCTGCATTTGTAGCATTTTCATCACTTAAAAATAAAAAGTATAAAACATGTCTCTTATATTCGTCTGTTACTTCCATTTTAACGAAAATAAACAACTGAAATGTTCCCAATTCTGAACAGTATTATATGAATGAGATCCAATTTAACACTTTAGTTTAAAAAGTATCACATTAGACTGGCATTTTTAACAGCAAAACAAGATTTTTCTCAAGGTCATAAAATATGCAAGAACTTATGGACTGACCTGATATATAAATATTTCATATTTTGAAGAATTCATTATACATTATACAATTCATATACAATACCATAGAACATCAGCAGATTATGCATAATACTATTAGTGTATTTTTAGCATAGGGCTGTTAACAATCAATAAGAATAAACAAAATAAACTTTAGAGACTGAATAGGTTTATTTATAGTAAATTTAGCAATTTTAGTAGTGATTGAATTGCTTTGAAACTTTATAAATTACTAAACTAATCTATAGCTAGAGATAGAGCTTCTTTTAAATAGGTCCTAACAACACTTAATTTCATGATCATATTAAATAAATTTAATATTAAAGGAGTTTTCAAAATTTGATAATATTAAAAGTTTCATTATCAAAGTCATTACATTAGTTTATCTGATCTCCTATAGACATATTCAATAAAAAAAGCAGCAGTAAATTTACAAACTTATTAAAACATTAGTTCATTGTTAACATGATATTTTTCTTGTGAATTCTATAACTAATTGTACCAGAAAGAAGTGAAATGTTATAACCATGCAACTGAATTTAATTACTGAATTACTTTCCAAGTAGTAATTTTGTTTGGGATTTAAATGGAATAATATAAGACCGAAAACATTTTGCAGTTGAGAAAAAAATACTTGGTATTACATATAACAGGCTTGACAAAATGCATTAAACTTAGCCACTTTTACCTATGACTATCTATACAAAGAATGCCCACCAGTGGCTAAATGGATAAAACCACCGAACACTGGTAGATGGTCATGGGTTTGTACCTTGTCGACAGGATTGTCACATGGAGTTTTCTTCACATTTGTAACACATAAATAGGGGCCAGTTTTCCATAAAAGACCTCTCAGGATGCATTCCCGTTAAGCAGATTGCCTATGTGTTGCATTATTGTATATAAACAAAACCAAACTTGTTCAAAGAACATATCCCTTCATCATGTCTCTTATTCAGTTAACAAAGGATGACCACATGTTATATATAGAGCTTAATGCTATCAACTGTAATTATAGTTTTTTAAAAATTTTCATGGAAATAAGGAGATAATAATATGTGGAAATTACAATATTTTTCTATAAATAATAGGCTATGTTACCTGCAATTCATCAAAAGTGATATTGCAGTCAACTTGCTGGCAAGACATCATCATTGTAGTGGATACAATCCAATAATATTTGACACATGTTATCAATAAAACATGAATACATTGTAATTTTTCTTCAGATCTAAATTTCCAAAATTAATAAAATATTAAACTCAATAATAATGTCATTTGTTGCTGTAGTTACATATTATCTGAAAGCATTTCAATTTATTGAAAACATATTTTTGTACTACATACAGTAAATTGTGTTGAAAGATGAGCCTAAGTGATTAACCATGAATGATGAGGTAAGAAACATCACACAAGACTTTGATTTCTTAATAGAAGTTCAGAAAACGAGTAGTATTATTCATTTGTTCACAAAAAAATATTACTAGAAAACCAGAACAACAATAAAACTTAAACATAAAATTTTGTTAATAAAGGTTTATAAAGTACCCTCACAGTGATTGTTACACCTAGTGTTATTAATTGTAAATTTTAAAACTGTAAATGATAAAACATTTTTTAAGAACATTATCACAAGGCCTATAAACTACGTGAGAAGTATGTTATTGTAAATAGCAATTTTTATAGAAAAATTTATTAAAATTTGTATGATTACAACAATGTGATACATGAGTAATCTGCTAAGGGAAACCTCCCGGAACGACTTCTATGGGAAACTGGCATTTATTTAAATGGTTACAAACATGAAGAAAAGTCAGAAAACTTCATGTAGTCAGCTTGTTGGCATTGTGCGAACCCATGAACTACCAGTGCTCAGTGGTTTATTTACTCTGCCATTGGTAGATACTTACTGTAATTAAGAAAGAACCATTCAGAAATGAAAAAACCAAGGTGTTAGATATGCAAAATTAAATACTTATATAGTTTTGACTGGATACACCTGAGTAATTTTTGCTATCCATTGCAGTAATGATATAGCATATCTACTTAACACTATATCTTTTTCATAGTAATTAAGTGAATAGAATATATTTTTTTTGTATGAATTATATTTAGTTTATTTTAAATTATTTTTTAGTTTATAAAGAATTATTTTTTAAAGTTTTTTGCCAATAGACTGAGCTACATTAAAAGTAATAAATCAAATGTAGACATAAAATAATTGATATATACAAATCCAATTACTAGTTTGGGGTGGTATGTATGATATTATCTAAGTTAGAAGTATGTTAATGTAACTGCCAAGTTTCATAGCAATTAGTTTGAATGACTTAGGAGTGCAAAGCAAACAAACATTTTCATTTATATATATTGACTTAACAAATGTAATTTTTTGTCAAGTGTTAATTAACTTTCTCACTAAATATTGATGTAGTAATATTTCTAGAGATATCATACTTAAAATTTTAATATAATTAAAATTAGAAAGATGAAAATGAACAGCATAGAATGGTATTGAACTTGCTATTTAGTTATACTGTATATCAAGCAAATATATTGCTTGATTTGCTTGAACTTTTTCGTTATTTAATTTGAAAAAACTTTTAATTCTAAAAATACTACAAACGTTTTATATTATATAAAAACAGTTGGTGATACAAAAAAAAAATATTATAATTAATACTGTCAAAACTGTTCAATTTATTTTCAGATTGAACCTGATACAGAGCCTAAGGGGTTTGCTAGATGTCGTTTTGATGGTGTTAAATTAGATGAACTTACATTAACTAAAAATGTATGTAGTGAAGTCTATGCTATGTTTCACGGACATTATTTATTACCTGAAAAAATTAAAAGTTGGTTGCAAAAAATAATTTGCAATATAACTGAAAAAACTGAATATAATATTGAAGGAGTTAAAAAAGTAAGAATTTTTTTCATTAATAAAATAATATAAAATTGTATTTTAATATAATTAAAGCTGGAAGAGAGTTTAAATCACATTAAAAAATCACCTTTTTGAGCCCTTTTACAGTAATGTTTTTTCTTCTCAACAAATTTTTTAGCTGTCTTGATAAACCTGCCTCAGGTCTGTCAAAGATTCCTAGCTTCAATATTCTAAGTTGGAATGTTAACCCATGCAATGACATCTCTCCTATAGATTTTAAATTTTGAAAATGATGTAACAACAAAGTTTTCTGTGACCTGGAATTCATTTTATGATAACCAAATAAGAATTCTCAACTCAGGGCTAACAATGATTATAGCATATGAAAAGTACTATTAGAAACATTGAATCACAACATAAACCATTGATTCCAGAAGTTAGAAAATACATGATCACACAAAACCTGGGATCATATTCTGGTCATTTATCTCTCGTCTCTTCTTTCAGAGATGAATGACATCAAAATGAGAGATGAAATTCGTCTCTCAGAGACAGGCTATTCTGGTCATTAGTAACAATTTTGTCTTTGTTGTTGATGTCACAATTCTATTTGGTTGATTATACATGTTCGCACAACACAGTACAGAATTTTAACCAATAAAATAGTAAAATTTTTTGAAAATGCAGAGTATGAAATTATAGATTACATGGTGAGGAAAGCACACAGTTCAAATAAAGCATGTAATTTTGACAGAGATATGTTTTTATTTTATAACGTTTTTACAGATTGTAAAGTCAAAATATCTTGAGTAACATCCTCCTTAGGTTATTAAAATTTCTGTTTGTTAAGTTAATTAGAAAAGCATGTGTACTTAGTTAAGAAATTAAGGAGTAATATTTTGTAAAGTACGTAGAAAGACAGATGGGTAGAAGTAACAGATAAGATTAATAGCATATTCAATGGTTCAATTATTGATATAGAATAATTAAAAAAAAAAAAAAAAAAAGATTGCGTCAGTGGCATTCCCGAGTAGTTGCTCAAAAAATCATAAGCATGATCTCTATTTCAAAATATTCTTTCCTGAGATAGGGTTGTTGCCTAATATGATTGTATTAGGCAAGTGGCATCTAGGTGTTCATATTAGATTTAATGAAATTGAGGCTACAGACAAAATATCAGTCGAAAGATGACTATACACTTGTCTCTGGATATGAATCTTTGAGAGAAAAAGTCATTTGGGATTGCATTTGGAGAGATACAATGATCTCTTGAAACATAAACAAATGATTAGCGAATCAGCAACTGGCTTGTAACATAGCCATATTCTGGTCACTGTCTCTTGAAGATGAGAGATGATGACCAGAATATGGCTTCTGGTCATTACATAATTTTTAAAGTATAAAATTCATAGAAGACACATCATCACATGAGCTAACATTTCAATTTAGAACATCAAAGTTAGGAATCTTTTTATATATATGTCTTTTTTTCTTTTTCTTCTCCTTTTTAATATTCTTTGTTGTTGAATGAGATGCCTGAAGATGAAAATGAGAATCTGAAATAGTAACTGGATGTTGAAAATCTGAAATATTCGTTGTTTTTTTAGAACTTTTGTTTGTTAGGCATTTTTTTTACATGACGTGGGAGAAAAAGGCTTGAATTTAGATATGAAATTGCTCTTTTCTGTACAGATATCTGTAAATTAGATACAAGTTTACTCTTTTTTATTTTATTAATATTTTAAAGCAAGAAGTAGAAAGAAATAAAAAAGTTAGATATACCATATTTACTTGCATATAAGATGATCTCACATGTAGGACGAGGTGTGACTTTAAAGATCAAAATAAAGAAAATTAGATTTATTAATACAATTCTAATTTTATTTCATTTAATCACAAATAAAATAATATCAAATGCACATATTAAGGCAAACAACCATGTTTTCTTGATGCTATCACCTTTAGTCTGATCGGACCACCTCCGAAGCTTCATTACAACTCTCCTTTTTCACTCTCATTCCACAAAGCAGCATCCTCTGATCTGTCAAGTAAATTTGAAATGCAGTATTTCCTGAATGACTTTGCTAACAGCTCTTGAGGAATGCTTTTCCTCCTGATATCCACATAGCAAAACTAAAGATTATAATGTGCAGGACAGAAAAATGTTAATTTTTAATGTTTCAGAATGCGCAAATATTCATAAAAAATACCAATTTAACAAATGTGAAATAACTGCATTTATAATCATTGCTAAGTGACAAGCTATTTTCAGACCATCTCTTTGAAAGCAACATTCACCTTGACTTTGATAGCATCCTGCTATAATGGCAGCGTGGCTCACAAAAATTATTGCAAAAACTCAAAGTATCCTTCGCTCGCACGTATAGGACAACCTAGGTTTTTGAAGCAGTGAAAAATGAATAAAAACTTTGTCTTATATGCAAGTAAATATGGTAATTTGTTTTTTTAAATACTAAATTGGATATTATAATATAAATTTGATCAGTTATACATAATTAAAAACTCTGAACAGGGATGCTATAATTTATTTTTTTGTAATAATTTAAAAGATTGTAAAATTGTAAATAAATTTTATTGTGTTTTTAATAAATTTTAATAAGACTGAAGGTATACCATACTATGTGTTGCAAGAGTGAATATGCTCTTATCAAAACTAGCAATAGATTCATAAAACAGTTATATTTATTAATTTTTGTTTGTCATATAAAATATAATAAGTGTTGCATGTAAGTACTTGTACAAACAATTTGTCAAATTCAGTCAATATTCAAGTTTAAAATATTTTAACCCACTATATATAGAAGTACATATTTATATTTGATTGCAGACTTTTACATGTAGTTGATTTTAAAATATTTTAAGTGTGAATATACATTTAAAAGTTGTAAATTTATTTCATTAACTTTGAAAATCAACCAATATGTGTGATGTATGTATTTGATTTTATTTTTATTTATATAGATAATTACTCGCAGAAATGGACCTGCAATGACAATTCAGATACATTGCGAAAAAGTAATTATTGATGTTGATTTAGTTCCTGTAATAGAGTTTCCAAATTGGCCAAGTGATGCAAGCTGTAGTTTTCTGGAAGATATTCCTGAGAAAGTATGTGATATTGAAATAAATTTTTTAAAAAATTATATATATTTTACTGGAAAAATTTTGAAAAGTATTATAATATTTTACATAATAAAAATTTAATCACTATTAAATTTGTAGAATGAATGATCACCTGAATTGATATTTACATATTCCAAATTTTATTAACTATATATATTGTACACTGTATATTATGAGAGCATGTTTTGTACACAGCTATAGTCAGTATGTGATCAAGAGTGAGACATAAACGACAAAAAGGAAAGGGCATGGAGTTGTCTGACTAGGTTAAGGGGAAAGTTGATCTGGACTGCCACCTGGCAGTGGTCTACACACACAACAATCATGGTACATGATAATTTAATATTTCAATTGTATTGCAATTATTTAATGAATGTATTTACAGTTATACAAAACAAAAACCTAAGGATATCTTAATGTTTCCTCATATGAATTTTAAAATAATTTTTACAAGCTTTTTTTTTTAAAAAAACATTGCTGAAACATAAACACAAGAAAACTAATAATTTTGAGTAGTTTATAAGCTACTCCATCATTAAAACTAATATTTAAAAATTTGGAAAAGTCTTATATATAGGTCTTTTCAAGTTTTTTGATGTTAGTTTTAAATAAATTGAACATTTCTTAAATATAACTTTCATTAAAGCTTATGAAAAAATTCAGATTTCAATTTAGTTGTATAAATTCTCAAACTTTTTAAAATTCTTAGTTATTTTTATAACAAACAACTTCTGCATATTATATTTTAAACAGTGTTTATTTCATATTCCATTTAAAAAAAATTTGTTAACGTTTTTTTTCATCCAATGATACTTATTCAGCAATATGTATTTCAAAAACTTGCAAAAAATTTTTTTCTTTTGCTGAGATTGAGGATTTGAGATATCAAACTCTGTAAAGAACAGATGGGGAAGATAAGAAAAAATTCTTATTCTTACCATCATTATAACTTCTTTATATTGCCTTTTTTTTTTTTTTTTTTTATCAGATCATCATATTTCTTTGTGATATGGTTCAAAAACAATTCTAATGTCTTATTTCATCACTTCTTTAACCTCAACTGTTATTCCAAACATATANGGATTTCTCACACTCTATCCACAAGACCACCCAACTTCTTTCATCACACATCAGAGAGCTTATTTCAAATAATCCAATTGGATGTACAATTATGATAGACGTTCTACATCCTACATGAAAGCTTAATTGTCCTACTTTACATTTGTAAGCAAAAAAAACTTTGTTTGAAAATTAAGTCATTTAAAAAAATTAAAATGTAGTAGAATATCTTTTTAAAAATAATAATGTATGTTTTATATATTTACAGAATTAGGTCAAGTTTAAAACAGCAAAGAAAGCAGAGAAATTATGGAATGAAGAAAAAGTCATTTTTATTTTACGTAAATGAAATTTTACGAGATGAAGTAAAACTAAATGGTCAAGAAGAAAATGTTGAAGTATTGAGAAATACTTTAAATTGGCTTATTACAGAAATGAAAAAATATTCACCTCTTTTTACTATACTGTATAAAGACTTATACTATACTGGAAGTTATTATGAAAACTTACGAGTGAAAAATGCCACCGAATTTGATATTAATATACTTTTGCACTTCCCTTTTGAAAATTTTAATTTACAGGTAAGATGATAATTATTCAAAAACAAAAATTTATGTTAATTAAAAAGAAAATCTGTTAAATAATTTCTTAATGGGAAAGCCAACAACAAAAAAATCTTATGAAATGCTCTTAAAATTTATTTATCTAGTACTAAATGATATTTTATAATTTCATAATATATTTTTAGAAAATAATATATAAAATAATACAGAATTATTTCATCTATAAGCTATTTAATTATGTCTTGGGTTAATGTAAAAATGTTTATAGTTTATGGTCAGGAAAAGGTTTTATTACTTAAACTTTCACTACTTTAAGTTAGCAGAGTTTGCATTTGCATGGGCTTAATAGCATAATACAATATTTGATAAGTACAAAAACAAAATGGAGCAGTTGTCGATTAGAAAATTAATAATAATTATAAATAACAATTTGCTAGAATAAAATACTTTTTGGTTTTTTTTAATCACCATTAATAAATGGCATAATATTTATTTATTTCTTTCTTAAATGTACAGTACTGTTTCAGTCTGTAATGATTAAAAACTAGTTTGATCATTTGTTCTAAAGAATTAGAAATTATATGTATAATGTTAAGCTTAAAAACTTCACATTTTGTTAATAAATTTTGTAAATAATCAAAAATAGTTTTTGTTTTAGCATTAATTTATTTAATCAATAAAAATCTTGTAGAAATTGTAAAGATAAAATTTATAATTTAACATTTTCAATTGTTTTTGTGTGTATCATAAAAGTATGTTATTTAATAAAATTTATATTTACAAATAATTACCATAAAGAGAAATTTTTTATATTTACATTCATATGCAAGTTTATTTAATATGGATGACTCAAATATTGTTCCTGAAAGTTGTCTGCTGTTTTTTTCTTTTCTTTTTTTTCATAAGAAATGAGAATAAGAGATTGAAATAAACTTTAATTTCAAAACTACATAAAATTAATTTTAAAAAATTTGTTATGACCATTTTCTTCTTTATACTGTAACTAAAGAGGATCAATTTTTATTAATTTTTACAAACTTCCTGAATAGATAGAGATTATTCTCAAAGAGCAGTTAATTCCATAATTATACTCTTTCTGTCAATTTAAAATTATTTCACAGTAAAATATAGAAAAAAATATGTAAGAACATTATTATGTAGACAATTAAATTAATAATACATTATATTCATTATCTAAACTGATTATGTCATATTTAAAATAACTTTGTTAGATAGGAAATTTTCAGGAATAGTCCAGCCCATTTTATGAGGTTCCTGAATCAGCTTGAACCTAGGAACCCTAAATCAGTAGGCTGAGGCCTTTTCACATTATCAAAAAAAAAAAAGAAACAGGACCAATGTTGCAAATTATGTATAAATCAAATAGTAGCTTGAGTTAATATAGCAAAGAAATCTGATGCTATTTTTATTGATACAGTTAAGAGAAAAAATTTAGTATTATTCTGTATTATAATAGTAATAATACAGTAATTTATTATAATTGTTTATTTTAGTGATATGAGCATTATAAAAAAAATACTACAGTAATCATAAAGTATTGGGAATGGTTCATTTAAACTGCACATACAAAAGGGTGCAACAAATGCTATTGTGCAAAACACTATGTACCAAACAACAAATATAGCATTTGTTGTTTGATACGCCTTTCATTAAGATCTAATAGCAATCCAAACATTATCATCATCTGTTTTTGTTTGCAAATAAATGCTTTTATTGTGTGTAAAGAATTTTTGTGCTGGCAATTTTTCAAAATATCTAGTGTAATTGAGCAAAGAACATGCATAAAATTTTGTTTTTGCAATGGAATTACTGCTACAAAAATGTTGTAAATGTTACAAAAAGCCTCTGTTAACAATAGTCTATCAAAAACAAGAGTTTTTGAGTGGTTCAAGATGTTTAAGGAAGGCAGGGAATGCATCAAACATGAACCACACTCTGACAGACCATCCACTTCAACTGATGAACAACACACTGCTCAAGTTAGATTATGATCATTGAGCACCAAATCTCTAATAATTAAGGGCATTATTGTGTGAGGCGTGGATTTTTTTGGATTTGTACGGGCCGCTTAAACATCTAAATTTTCGGTTAATTAACTTCGGAAAAAATCCGAGGAATTTAAACTATATCGAATTTCACCGAGTTTGTAACAATCAACTGAGGAAGTTTACAGTTAAGTGTGAAGAGTGCACCGTCATCGTCAACAGGAGGCAATGACGTGTCGGCTCTCGCACAAAAAGATATAAAAGGGGAGATCACCGGAAGTTCGGGGCGTCCGCCCACGGAAGGTACTTGTGGACTGTAATCCCATCGGTGAAGACACCATACCCTTCCATACAGACGACGTTCGCCAACTCTCCCTTCCACCTAGAGGTATTTAGGGGTAGATTTTATAAAAGCGCTCTCTCTCTGAACTAGAAACTAGGGCAGCGACCTAGCTAAGAACATAATCGCCAATTTCTGTACATACTTTAAGATAATCGCATTTAGCTTTAGTAGTTTTGTAACTTAGTTTTGTTAATTAATAAATGCTTGTTATTCTGTTGACTTGTCTCCTGTCTAACGGCACCTGCCAGCTTACCAATGCACTCCCCACTCGATTTGCCCTCCTACCGCCATCCGACGACGCCAAGATTGGGCTTCATGAGCCTGTGCAGAGTAAGTGGTCATTATGGGATTAACCCGTGGCCCGCTGCTTGTCTCACACTGGTGTCAGGAGTGAGGTGAAGCCGACTTCCAGGCTTTTGACAGGTTAGTCTGTTTTAGGCAGGTTCGGCTCAGACAAGTTTTGTCCTCCATAAACAGGTTTTCAAAATTTTAGACCTAGGAGTATAGAAGGACTAGGATATAGTCGCATAGAAATGGAAGGCGAAAATCCTCACGTAACTTTGGGAGGACTAGGTAGTTTTAGTTCCTTTACTGCCTGCGTTCTCGGGACAAGCAGAAGGTCCCCGCATTAGCGAGTTTTTTGACTCATTGGTAGATGTAGCAAAATTGTCAGGATGGACAAAAACGCAAATGTCAGTAGCAAAGCTTAGACTTACGGGAATAGCCCGGGAATTCGTCAGAAAAGATAGAAGAATCAGAGACATTGAGGATTTTGAGGAATTTAAGCAGATTATGCTAGAGCGATTTGAAAAAGTTCCTTTTCACCTTCGAGTTCATAAATTTTACGCATGTGTACAAAAGCCAGAGGAAGATGTACAGACATACACAGCGCGATTACAAGCCCTTGCTACCGAAATTGAGATAAAGCAAGAGGGAGCAGATGCAGCGGAGACTGCAATGATTAAGCGCATCCAGAATAAAGAATTAGACAAAAGATTGAAGGCTCAATTTTTAAATGGGATCACCATGCGCATCCGACAGTAAGTCATGTCATGTGAGCCGACGACATTTGATGACGCACTTACAGCAGCAATTAGTGAAGAAAGTATAGAAACTTTGACGGCACAGCCCAGTTTCAAAATCAGACCCATTAAAGAAGTCAAACTGGATACAGGAAGGTCAGTAGAGGATTGGGAAACAATAACCACCGCTATCGAGGAACTTCGATCCTGAGTAGCTGAATTATCAAGCAAGTCGTCCTCACCTAGGAAAGACCAGCTGGATAGAAGAAACGACTATTGTCCGATTTCCTACCCTCGTCTAAGACGAAATAGGCTAACCGCACAGAGGAAGCCCATAACTACCGACGACTTAGATGTCCCCTCCGAGGAAGAGGAGAAATGGCAAGGCATCATTAGAACCACTAGGACTCAAAAGAAGAAGAAACCCATCATCCTGAGGTATGTCAATAATGTTCCAGTCAAATTTCGAATAGATCCCAAATTTAAGGACACAGGTTTGTCAAACGAGGTTGCCAATAAATTAAAAGGGAAGGCCCCAGTAAAATTTGGACAACGAAGGAAGATAGAAGGTCCGAATGGAGATTCCATCTCAACCATAGGTATGACTGTCCCTATTTTTAAGTTTAGAGGACACAAGTTCTCCAGATCATGCAAAATCGTCCGATCAGAAATCACTGCTCCTTGTGAAGGGATCATTGGACGAGATATGATAAAAGAAAGAAGGCTTCATTCTTGATGATGCAAATGAGAAAATAATGTTGCCGAATGGAAAAATTGTTCATTTTTGTTCAAGTTGTAAACCTCGAGGGAAACCGAAAAGACAAAATCAACAGGAAAAGCGACTCTCACTCTCCGAGGTCGACACCGAAGTTGATCCATCGTCATGGGTCCGAATTATCAGGTCGGGAATTCTGGGGAGAGACCGAAGACCTGACCCAGGAAGGATGTCAAGATAGAAATTAGAAGAGTCAACGTGGAAACAGGGGAAACTGAACCGTATCCAGAACCTTCCACATTGGAGTTTCAAGACAGTCCAGATGTAGACACACTAGAAGAAGTAAATCAAAGTGAATAGCATGAGAACTCTACGATTCGAGCCCACTTGAACATACTTATAGGATGGATTCGAACCTTGTTAATCATTTCCTTGATAGGAGGACCAAGCATGTCCATAGAAGATACATCGATAAACCCAGAAGCAATTACTGATATCTCCCCTCAATCACGACCAAGTCGCATACCTCTACCGATTCATCCATCCACAACACTTCCTAGAATTAGAGTAGGACACTTAGAGAGGAAAAAGTCTCACCGCAAATCAAATATTTAGGGAGCAGCAGCATTAAAAATCCTGCGCGTTTTAACTAGGCTTAAAAAAACAATGTTTGAGAGAGAGAGAGCAGTCAGTTCCACAGATTTTTGCATCATTCGATTCTGCAACCTGGAATTTAGTTTATAGGGAACTTTGTGAACTTTTCAACCATGCAAGTCTCAGTGGATTCAACGAGGAAGCTTCAACGGAACAGCTCCACCACCTGGACTGACGTCACTTCAAGATCAACAATGACTGCACGTCGAGAACATCAACAGTGAACTTTGAAACTTTCTCCAAGTCAACTAATAATCAGTATCGACAACTGAGTCACCAACAGAACTGTGACAGTAGATCAACAACCTCCTTAAGGACAATTTATCAAGTTGTAAATCGTGTTGTGAATGCTAACGGCACATGTAACGCGTTGATAGCTAAACTTTCTTGAATTATGTTTTAGTTGAATTGTTATGGTCGGGAATTTTTTGTTATTGTCGGGAAAGCTCATGTCAAGAGAGAGAGAGTGTATTTCAATGTTAAAATTATACTCACAAGTATAATTTTAAAGACAGCAGTGAATGATGTGAGGCGCAGATTTTTTCGGATTTGTACGGGCCGCTTAAACATCTAAATTTTTGGTTAATTAACTTCGGAAAAAACCCGAGGAATTTAAACTATATCGAATTTCACCGAGTTTGTAACAATGAACTGAGGAAGTTTACAGTTAAGTGTGAAGAGTGCACCGTCATCGTCAACAGGAGGCGATGACGTGTCGGCTCTCGCACAAAAAGATATAAAAGGGGAGATCACCGGAAGCTCGGGGCGTCCGCCCACGGAAGATACTTGTGGACTGTAATCCCATCGGTGAAGACACCATACCCTTCCATACAGACGACGTTCGCCAACTCTCCCTTCCACCTAGAGGTATTTAGGGGTAGATTTTATAAAAGCGCTCTCTCTCTCTTTGAACTAGAAACTAGGGCAGCGACCTAGCTAAGAACATAATTGCCAATTTCTGTACATACTTTAAGATAATCACATTTAGCTTTAGTAGTTTTGTAACTTAGTTTTGTTAATTAATAAATGCTTGTTATTCTGTTGACCTGTCTCCTGTCTAACGGCACCTGCCAGCTTACCAACGCACTCCCCACTCGATTTGCCCTCCTACCGCCATCCGACGATGCTGAGATCGGGCTTCACGAGCCTGTGCAGAGTAAGTGGTCATTGTGGGATTAACCCGTGGCCCGCTGCTTGTCTCACAATTGAATATGTTCTATTATTGAACATTGTCAAGCAATTTTAAAAGATTGTTTGGGCTTGTGGAACCTCACTTCCTGAGTTGTCCCAAAAACATTAAATTTTTTCCAAAAATAACATGTTCGAGTGGCCAAGAAAATACTTTCTCAAAGCAAATTGTTCTTGGAATGCACCATTACAGGGGATGAACATGGATCTAACTTTTTGACACCAAACCTGCATCAACAATCAAGTAAATAGTGCTTGAAAAGTGAAGCAAGTCCAAAAAGACATCAATGTTGGTCAAAAATCAAGGTCATGTTGACTGTTTTCTTCAATTGTTGCAGTCTTGTGCATCACAAATTCCTTCTGACTGGCCAAACAATTAACAGAAATATTATTTGAGTATTTTGTGTTGTTTTCATGAAGCAATTTTTAGAAAATGCCCTGATTTTGGCAAGAAAGGTAATAGATTTTGCACCATGATAATGCATCTGCTCAAACTGCTCTTGTTGTTTGTGAACTTATGGCCAAAAATTCAACAAATACAGTGGTTCCACAAGTTACTTATTCACCCAATGTGGCACCGTGTGATATTCTTCTATTTCCTTGACTAAAATTTTCACTTTGTGGTCACTGTTTTGAGTTGACTGATGCTATAAAACAAAATTCACTGCAAGTCCTGAAGGGGTTTCATGAAAACAACTTTAAAGCATGTTTTAAAGATTGGAAGAAACATTAGCATAAGTGCATTGCAGTGGGAGGGGTTGCTTTGAAGGGGACAAAATAAATTTTGATGAATAAATTCAAATCTTGCATTTTATTGAACCATACTTTTTGATCAGAGATAATGTTCATTTTGCCATGCATTAATATATTGTACAATTCCTGTGAAGTGATTTTTTTTTTCTAAAAATTTTAAAAATTGAATACATTATAAATGTTTGATTCAGAAAGTATTTTTATTAATAATTTAATAATAAAATATTTAACATGTGTTGTTCAAAGGAAATAATTAAAATATTTTTTGTACAAAATAAAACTTAGATATTAATTTTTTTTAATATTAATCTTTAGTAAATATTTAAAAATTTATTAACTTAATTTTTAATGATTAATAAGCTACATTTAAGTCATATTTTAAATCTAATTTTCCTGATTTATCAACTACTTCTTGCATTTCTTCTAAAGAGCAATTGATGGCTTGAATAAGATTAGACGATGTTGTTTCTGGTCTGTGGAACAAAGAAAATGCAAAAAAGTTTATCTTATCTGGATAAACACCATAGGGCAAACCATATCCATCAACATATAATGGTCCAAAACTGCCTATTAACTCAATATTTTCCATTGGAAGCTAAAAAATTGCAAATCGATATTAATACAGTTATGAATAAAAAATAATTTTATATATTTTAATAATTTTGAAATTACCTGGCTGGTAACTAAACGGTAGTAATAACACATTCGAAATCCATAATCTTTAAATAGTTTTGGTTCTTCGATTCCAATTACTTTTGCTGCTCTTCTTAAACCAAGTAAATGAGCATCTAAGCCTTCACCTCTGTGAGCCTATATTCAAGAAATTATTGAGTATAAAATGAAATAAATAACAGTATGTATGCTAGCTTTTAATTAATAAAAAGTTAGCATGTCATTGTATTAAATTGAATTTACATACCATATTTTCACGCAATCATGCATGCATGCATGCACCAGTACCTCGTATAAATTTGGCATAAAAGCAATTTTACATTTTATATATCATTGTAAATTTCATGCACAAAAATATACTCTGCAGAAAATTGCTAGAATGAAAGTAAAATCTTTCTGTAATCTATTTGACCATATACCCCATGCCTATAGGAGCAGCCATTGCTACATATATAAAAGTTCTTGATTACATATAACCTGCATCTCCTTTCCAATACAGATAATATGCAGGTTGCACGCACAAAAGTATAGTAATTCTATGAAATATATTTTAATTACAGTACTGTAGGAACAGGAAATTATTACTTAATTAAAATGTGATTTTTTTGTTACATTTATAGGAAGTTGAACACATATTTGATACACCACTTTGTATAATTACCAATTTATGATTTTTTACATTGTTGTAGGTAGATTCTTATATTATTCACTTAGTTACAATTAACTACAACCCAAGAGTATAAGAAAGTTTAAAAATTAAAATTCAGTTTGTGTAAAAATATAATTTTCTGCAAATTTTGAAAATAAATTCAATGAATGCATTTGCAATGACATAATAATGTCATCTAAATTAAAAACATGTAAGTGTAATTATACAACAATGGTATTCAAGACATTCACACTTTATATAAAGCAATTTCTTACCTCATGAACTAAATTTTTGTGAGCTGCAACAGCAATTCTCAGAGCAACAGCTTTTTCTCGTAAATTTGCATTATAATCTAACATAGTTTTACAGAATTCAACAGCTTCAGCTGATGTGGAATGAACAATTTCCATTCTACCATGTAAAAATCTATGTAATGTTGCAACTTCATATAATACACCACGCAATCCATGTAACCTATATAATATTGAATATTTATTTTAATTTAATAATGACTTATGATTAATGTTAGAGAACAATTATAAATGTTTTCTATTATAAATTAGAGTTTTGTTAATTAATTTTTCTTATGTTTTGTATTATTCAACTGAATGCTATAGATATGGGGAGAATCATATAATGATAATTATGTAATTAGAATATTGAAGAAAGTGAATAAACATGTACAGTACATTATAATGAGATACTTTAAACCAAACTTTGGCACAGTTTATATAACACAATATATAGCCTATGCCAAAGTTTGGTATATTAACACATTGAAAGTAGTCTTATATATGAATTTCTAAGTAAGCTTCTGTCAGTATGGCTTCCACTTTGCTGCTTACTGGAATCTGCATCCTTTTAATTTCTCTCTTGTTTTAGGGAGCAGATAAAAATCTATAGGAACAAAGTCAACAGAGTAAGGAGATTGAAAAAAGCATCTATGCCTTTTTTTGGTCAAACATTTGCTGACTTTGACTTATATGTTTAAGCTGCTGTTAGGTATTTTTTGTGATGTCTTTAACATTACAGATGCTGGCAGAAGTATGTAGCTGCAAAGGGAGCTTATTTTGGAAGTAGTCTTCTGTAAATACTTAAACCAAATTTTTAATATAATAGTGCTTGTCAACTTTTATTATTTTTGAATCTACCATGTATTTTAAATGTATGTAGGTTTTGATTTTTATAAACATGAAAAAAAGTTTTGTTGAAATGAGTTGAAAACATCTGTAATACAAGCATAGGTTCATTGTATAAATGTCATTCTCCTCCAAGATTTATTTTTCTTGAAACAATTGTCACATTGACCAAATTAGAGAGTTTTATAGCCTTAAATACCTTTTTATATTAATTTAAAATTATACTTACACATTACATAAATTGATTATTTGCA
This sequence comes from Centruroides sculpturatus, assembly GCF_000671375.1. Classification (NCBI taxonomy): domain Eukaryota; kingdom Metazoa; phylum Arthropoda; class Arachnida; order Scorpiones; family Buthidae; genus Centruroides; species Centruroides sculpturatus. The sequence goes on along the minus strand of NW_019384752.1, from coordinate 144,211 downwards.
TTTCATATTTAAAAGTCNATCATTATATTCATAGAGAACTGATAGATAAATTAATTCAGATATTTTCTTGAAAATAATATCAAAAGAATTTCTTGAACTTAAAATTATAATTTATATCTACAAATTTCTGATTAATGAAGATTTAGAATATGATGATAAAAAATAAAAATTATAGTACAATTTCTAATTAAAAAAACTTTTATAGTAAAACCATTGATTTCAATTATATCTATAGTTATTTAATTTAACATTTCTATAAGAACAATTTATAACATTCACCATTTTTTTAAATCCTTCTTCCTTTGTAATTAATAATAAGTTTTATTCTTGTCATTTTCAATTGTATCTGTTTTTGTTTTAAACATATAATAATAGGCGATGGCTTTAATCAGAATATTAAAAATTAAAAAATAAACTGGTTATTCTTACCTATAGTAAGCTAATTGAAATGCCATCTGTATAAAGCTATCTGGACTGAAATTATTTGACTTGAGGTAATCCTTGCCATAATTTTTAAAAATGAGATAATCTATATCAATATCGTCACTTAATCTATAAAAGAAAGGATTTAATACATTAATTTTTACATTATAAAATAATTTATTTTAATAATTAGAACAGGCTTCATCTTTTATACTGTGTAAAATATAAATGGAGACTTTTTAAGGTGTTGTGGGCCAAGTACTAACAAAGCACAAAACCACTCTGTGCTTGGTTAAGTATAGAGTTTTGTACAAATATACACATTATCTATCCTTGAAGCCAGTTCTGTGACAATTGTATTTTTTTCCATAGAATTTTTTGTATAGAATAATATTAAAAAATCATTTACTTGTTTATGTTTTCCTTTGCCACATCTATTGCCTTCAATATTTCTTTTGAAAAATTAAAATTTAATTTTGTTGGAGCTGTTGTATTTTGGACATCAAACCATTCAACAGATGTATTCTTTCTAATAAAAAAAAAAGTTAAGTAATATAAATTTCTGTTAAATTTATTATGAATATTAATGTAGACAGGAACATAAAATACAAATCTTAATAATCACAGATTTGACAATTTTAATATTAAAATTCTATAAAATGTGTATAACATTCAGAAGCATAAAACACATGGTGTATACCTCATTGGAAATTGCTGGAACAAAAACCTTTTCATATATTCTGTGCCTAGGAAAGCAGCCATTGCAATTAGGTGCAAGTTTGTGATTGCAATTTAAAACGAATGTATAACCCAAACCCCTTTCAAGTTGTCTTTTAAACACAGATAAATTTAAACAACCTAATTTCTGTATTAATAAATTTTTTACATTAACATATTTCAGTTTGAAAAATTTTAGATATTTTTCAATATTATTGCATTGTATTGATATAAATATATTTCCTATTGGTTAAGGATCACAGTGTAAAGAAAATTTTGAAATTTCTGTTTTATAAACATTGTTTTATAACCACAATACATTTAACCAGCAAGCCTTTATATATTTAAGGACCTGACTTAATATAAAATGCATTATGTAAGTTTAATAATTTTGAGAAATAATAGTGAAATTGTATAAACCAATTATACAGTCCTTCCAACAATAATACAACATACAGTTTTTGCCTAGAAACTCTCTATTATTTTCATGTAACATTGATGAAATTTTTTAGTACATTTTATAGTAAGTTATCAACAATTATAGCACAAGTTTGGAGAAAAATGATTAATAAACAAAAGAGCTAGATACTGTTAGCAATAATATAATTCAACATTAAAAGAACATCTTGACTTATGATATCTTTAAATTAAAATTAGTAGCTGATTTTGCTACCATTTTTGAAACAATCTGAAAAATATGATTAGACATTGAATTAATCAAAAATTATAGTCATTCTTGTGGAATATTTTCCCATGCCTCCATGAGAGCAGCCTTTAATTCAGTGACATTCCTCTATTGCTTTCCACTGCTATACATTTGGAAAACCTAGTCACCCCAAAAATTTTCAATTGGGTTTAAAAGTCGAACATTCTTGTTCTGAAAAAAGGATAATGTTGATTTTGATACATGGAAGCTTGCATTATCCTACATGAATTCAAAGTCCTGTTCAACAATTTTCTGTTCATAACTTTTGAGCTGCCTCCAGATAAGCTCCAGATAAACTTGAGAGTTGTTTCGACCTTCAATAAATACTAGATCTGTCTTTCTATTCCATCCAATCCCCACCCAAATCATGAGTGTACCACCACCAGCTACTCTCTTTCAGTACTGCTTTTGATCTAGTCTTTTGTCTGCCCAATAATACTTAAAACTATCAGGTTTGTTGAGATTCCACCTTTTCTCATTTGAGAAAATTACTTTCCACCATCTTTCCTATCTTTCAAACTTCTTTCTGGCAAACTGTAATCAAAGTTGTTTTGTGTTTCTCCTTGAGCTGGTGCATGTCTTCATTTTAATGAAAGAACCATTGTCTGTTGATCTCAAAACATTGTATACTGTTGATTTACTGCAGTTCAGCTTCAATTCATTTTTGATTTTTTGAACAGATGTGTTTCCTTGCAGTGCACTTCGAACAATCACACATCGTTCTCCAGATGTTCTTGAACTCTTGCACCCACTGTTTTGTTTCCCTGTTCATTGCTCCTTATTATTGAGGTTCTTTGAGATTGTTGAATGAAGTCTTCCCAAATTTTTAGAAATCCAAGTTACTTTTCTCCCTTGTGAAACACATAAATTTTGATATTCTCCTCTACAGTTAGGTCCTTCCCACATCCCATTTTTAATAGTAAGGTACTATACAATTTACTAAACCTTTCTTTTCACTTGTTGATTGTATTTTTATGCAAATTTCATTGATTCCAATCATTACTTTCTTTGTAATTAATTTTAATCAGTACATGTTCTATTAATGTTAGCATCCTATTTTTGATCATAATATCACTCATGTTTATTAGTCATTTCTCTCCAAATTTAGCAAAATATCAACAATTATTGCATATCAAATGTACTGTACTAAAAACTTTCATCAAAGTTCCATGAAAATAATAGACTTTCTAGGCAAAAACTGTGTTCTATTATTGTTGGAAATGTGAGGATTTAACTCTTTTGTGAATTTTAAAGCTTCAAATTTTTTTTCAAACATTATTTTCCTTCTTCCTCCATTTCCCCTTCTGGGAGGGCATAATTAGACCTTTTGACCTTTTAATTTTCGACCTGCTAAACTTTCAAATGGGAAAGGGAAAAACACAGCCCACACACTTCCTATTTTGTCCGATTTTATGACCATATAAGGAACAATTATTACTTAGGTTGCAAGACAAATTTTGACCTTAGTCACCTCCAGCAATTAATCCAGTTGTTTGACAGCTGTTATCAAGTTTATGAGGTAGAATGAGTAATCATAACAGATGGAAAGAGGTAATAAATCTAAAGAAATGTTTCAATTCTGACAATTAATATAAACAAAACTCGGATGCAAATCGAACTTAGACGGGATTGCATCAGAATTTTCCCCGATAGTTTCCCCTCCAGGATGGGTATAAAAAGAGCTTGGACACAGTCCTCCAGGCGGACATCAACTGTGGACATCATCAGAACCATACCACCATACTGTCTGTCACCACCTTGCCATAATTGCCAATGGTCAACTCCACCAATCCAGGAACGTTTTCACCAACGACCATACAACAAGATTGAGAACCCAGAGGTAGTATTGATAGAATATTTGTAAACTCTCTCTCTCTCAGAGGTCTCTCTCAGGTCTCTCTCTTAGTTATAAGATAGATTAAGGTTAGTTTAACTTAGAGAATATTGGGACAGATAAAGGTCCAGAACTTAGACGGTCTACTGAAAAGAATAGATTAATCATTGTCGTGACTTAGAAATTTTGATATTATTTCCCTCTTTTGTATCTATACATTTTTGTAGTCGCTGTGTATCATTTTATAGTTTATTAAATATGTTATTCTTATATCTAAATATGAGTCATCCTTGAGTACGACTGACACCTTGTCACAACCTCGCTAAACCCTTCTACTTGTTTACCACATAGACCATCCCTGACAAAGAAGCTGATAGGTGGGAACAAGCTCAGTGCTCTACCTCCTCGGTTCACAGAAGAACTGTAAATGAATATTACTATCTATAGGAACAAATAGTGTTTAAATAACTTTTTGAAATATATCTAAAAAATTAAAGTGGACAATTCAATAGATACTTGGATATAGGAAATATATTAACTAAAGTTAATGTTGGAGGAAATTTTTCAAAATTAAAAAAAATTTGAAGATTTTGATGAAATGATAAAGTACAATAAATAATAAATTTTTTGTATAATGAGCATTATAAATTAGAAATAATTAATTGAATATCAAACTCAGCTTCCTTTTAAAACACTTAACATTTTAACACAATTTTCAAATTTGTTCAGTACCTGATGATGGCCTATTCCATTAGGCTGAAAACGTTTGTGATTTAATAAATATTCTCAGCATTATAAGGTATTAAGTGTATTAGAAATTCATGACATTATTTCATGACATTATTTCTAATACACTTAATAAAACACTTGTCATGAAATCTGATTTTGGATAATATTCACCCATTTCTGCAAAGTTAGACAATATTTAATAACAATTTTGTTTTACTAAAACAGTGTACAATTATAAACATCTTGTCGATTTACAACAAACTAATATATATCTTACGTGGCAACTCTAGTTGAATCTTTTTATGACTATTTAAATACAAGATGAGAAAGATGAAGCTACACTTATTCAAATCAGATTGCCACTAAAAATTTCTGAGGATTTGATCCAGGTCCCCCACAAAAGCAGGCAAACACCATAGCTAAACTGTTTTGTTGTGTATAATCATCAGCATAGCAAACTTTAAAAGAATAGAGGAATGTAAAGTCTATTTTATTATGTGTGTTCAATGTTTTTTGTTAGTTAGTTTTTTTTTCAGATAACAGGTCATAAAGTGTTAAATGAATGAATTGCAAAGTAGATTATCCTAGTTTTACAACTTCCTTTACCAGAATTATCTGAAATTTTACCGTCAAAATTAGTTACCTAATCTGGTAAATAAATTTAATTTTCATTAAAGTTTAATAGGTAATTATAATTTCCATATTATTTAAATTTTTTTATTACCTAAATGTATTAACTATGAATAAGTTGTTAAAATTTATTACCTACACATAATTTGAAACATGTTGAACCAATTTAACTAAAGAATAGCCTTCTGCTGGACTATGTTCCATGTTATGTCCTATGACACCATCTTCACTTACAATGAACTGTATGGCAAAGAAAAAATATTAATTACTTTTTACTAAAAATAATTAATTAATAATAATGATCAATATATTGAATTTTTATTTATCTTTTCATTCACAGATTTATCAACTATTTATCCTTTTTCTAATAAGGTCAGACTAGCCACTAGTTAATTTAATTAATACATATTTTAATAATGAGTAAAGTTGGATAGATTCTAACGTTTTCAACCCAGTTAATTAGCCATCTTCAGGTGGGACCAATTGTTAGAGAAATGCCTAAAGATGGTTAATCAGGTTAAAAATGTTTCTCCAGCCTTATTCCGCTATAATTAAAATTATTCAAAACATTAATGTCTATTTTTGCTTTTATTACCAATTATTATAATCTTAAGCAATTTTGAAATAATAAAGTTTATCATTGGATAAATGATTGTAAAATATTTAAATTCAGCATTTGATACTCCATTAATTTGATTAATTCCTCTGGTGCCTGTTCATAACTGACAATGATAACTGGATCAAAAAACAACAAGACTCCAACTTTACTCATTGTTACTGAAGTAACTATGGTAATATAAATGTGTGTTAATTATATTGGCTAGTTTCACTTATTAATACTAGATATATGTTTTGATTATTTCCACCCTATGAGCACTACGAGAGTCTTTTCTCCATGCCCATCATGGATTCAGCCAGGTCCACAATGGGGTGGGGTGCCAGATGGTGAAGAAAAGGAGCCTAACATATATGGATGGACTCCCTTGAAAAATTTGTGGAGTTTTATTGGCTTATTTGAATTCATTCTCAGAGCAGTAGGTCAACTCTTAACCACTCGTCCATTGACCATCAATACTAGACATATATAATTTTAAAGAAAATAAATAGAATATAAAAAAAATTAACAAACCTGCAAACATTTATCATACCATCTATTACAACCATTATATTTGCTTCCACCACCATGCATTACATTATGCATGTGTTCTACATCCTTAGATATATTCATCTTTTTTGGATTTTTGTCAAGACATAAAAGGAACATTGCTCTTTGAATAATCTCCAAATTCTTTTTATTTAAACTATCTGAAATAAATTAAAGATGTATAAACTATTGTTTTATTATAACAGATATATTAAATTGTCAAATATGTACTGTATACTGTGTTTCCATCCTGGGCTAGTCCAGTTCTCTATAGGTAACTGGATATATCTGGTGACCAAAGGGAGAACCCAGGATTCCCCAGGTCTCCTATGGAGGTGTAAACTAGCCCAGCATGGAAATGCAGCAGGCAAAAGATCCTACACAATGCAGTAGTGAAATATGAAGTTATAATGAAATAGTGTTATAGTGAAATATGAAGAAATATGATTTTATAAAAGATTGGTTTGGGGTCTCAGGCAATTGTCCTTTCTGCCTGTAGGGTAATGTGCCACTGGAAAGGAATATTCCAATTTTTTATGTTCTGGAATTATTGTCTAAGAAACATCAACTCAGTGGTGGATCCAGAAGTATCCAAAGGGGCTAAGTCAAAAATTTTACATATATGAATAATTAATAAATATCTTTTATTAACATGTGCATGATGATTGTATTGCAGATGGTGTGATAAACCAGATTTGTCATTATATTTTTAAAAACACTGTTTTGAAGTTTTTAAAAACAAATTAATTTTTTTGTGTGCTAATTGAGAGAGCTTAAGCTCCTGTATCCACCACTGATCAAGCTGGAATCAATTTGTGGTGTCTTTAAGTGTTGGATAACATGAAAAGAAGCCAGAGAGAAAACTACAAAACTAAAAAAACTATATTATAGGCCTACTATAAATAAGTTTAATTAATGAACTTAAATTCAAGTACATCAATTAATTCTCATAGTTTACTTTTTAATCATTAAAGAAACATTAAATTACTGCTAACTTTTAATTTTAGCATTTTATTCTGATGCTTATAAATTTAATTTCTTTTATTTTTAAATTATCTTTTAGATTAAGAAAACATCAGATAATTTTCAGTGTTTATATATATAAAAAGGCTTAAATTTATTATACTTACCACTTTTTAAAAGTTCATAAGCTTCAGCCCAAGTTTCTCTCTTTTCAGTAGTTAATACACCAAGAGGTGGTTCATCTTTATGTGCTTCAGCATCAGAAACAATTTGTTTTAAATTTTGAAAGAGTAAACTTTCTGGAAGTGAGTTACCTTGAGAGTCATAAACTTCTAACTGATAAAACTGCAATTTACAAATAATTTTTTCTTTTAGTATTTAACTTACATGATTAACATAATTTAAAAATTACCTGATTATTTCTGACAACCACAATGTGCTTTGGTGGATTTTCTTCTAGACCATACAGCATTTGACGATCACAATCTTTTTGTGGGATGCGACAAGTAGAAAATATTCTAAAATATTGATTCATATCTAATGGCTCTTTTCTTAGTTTATCAGGTTCTACTAGATGACTGAATATAAATAAATTAATATATTATCAAAACATAATTTATATTTTTATATGAAACAAATATATATAAATTAAATTACTTACTTATCAACATGCTTTTTATAATCCAATAAAGCTACAGTTAACCTTGCAGAATATCTACAGAAGATGCAAATGTTTAAAATGAAGCAATTATGTTTTATTAATATTTTAAGATAAATAGATGAAGGTGTTATGTTACAATAATTCAAAACCTGACTGTCCTGCATAGATGAAGTTATATTGTATCCATGTCTCATATATCACTATCAAAGATCTCCGAAATTAAACAACACTGTAATACTCTTTGTGACTATTTTGTGAGTATATTTATATAAAATAATTACATAATAAATACTCTAACATTAATTTACTCTAAACTTTGATTATGTAACATAATGCTTTCACCAATTCATGTTTACTTTGTATATTTAAGTATATTACTTGATACATCAGGATATAATTATTATACCAAGTAAATGTGATTTTAATTTTTAATAAATACAGAGGGAAATTTTGCTGTATTGCTGGCATATCTAATAACTAAATTTTGGACGTTCTTATCACCAAAAATGTAAAATCTATATATGTACTGTAAATTGCAGACTTTTCGGTTAGTTTTCTTTTAGCTATATTTTCGACTCATCCTCTTCAGATAATTCCCAGCTTTTACAAAAAAAATTCTTCAAAATATCATTCAATTTCTGCTCAAGAGGACTCACTTTTGTTACTCCCATGGAATGTTGTTTGTTTATTGGGTGATCGCTACTTCTTTTTCTTCTTTTGTTAACCAGAGAATTGTTCATAATGTTCTTCTTTTGAAAAAGCTGGAAATTATCTGAAGATGATGAGTCAAAAATCTTTGCAGAGACTATGCTCAAAATGATCAATATCTACAAAACTTAGCTAGACTTGATCACTGCTATCCCTGTGAGAATTTTAATTAAGCTCACAAGGATAGGTTAAAATAACATAAGAGAGAAAGGGATAAGAGGTATTTAAACAAATTGCAAAACATTTTTTAAAGTGTCTGATTTGAAAATTATTTAACATTGACACAATTTAAGATGTCAAATGAATACTGGATTAAACCACAGCAGTAACCAAGCCAGAAATTTAACAATGGGTGTGTAACTGAAATAATAAATAGTGTCCAATGATGATTGAACAAAACTGAAATGCAAAAGTACACAAATCATGTGTAATATGTTATTGTATATGATCAGTTTATAGCAATTGAATCTAGTTATAATTAATAATTACATGAAATCACTAAACAAATCACAGTGTAAAGTTGCAGTCAAGACTGATTGCAACTGTACACTACTGTAGGCCGAGAATTCACTGTGACAAAAATACATTTGAGTGTACACAAGGTTATGGACAGATAATCTAGCACTTTTCTAGTAAGGAGTTTGATCTAAGATACCTACACTTTTAGAATGGAACCGAGGAAACAGTTTTATTCTACAGTAAAAACATTATTAAAGCCATAACATTTTGGACAAATTGCAATGATCTTTAGACTTGACATTTTTGAAGATGTGATAAAGTTATGCTCAATATTTGAAAAGATAATTTTTACCTTAGATAATCATCCATATTTTGAAACTTCTCAACAGCCCAAAACCCACATGGATTACTAAAACCCACTATGGGAAGTCTTAGTTCTAAAAAATCCATCTCTGTCCACCAATCACCCATCTAAAATGATAAAATTGATAAGATAATTTGTAAAATTGATGCATACAATACTTAGATTTATACAAAATTTACCCAATTATCTAAAGTTTTACATCTTTCTTGTAACACAGAATGAAGTTTCTGACCAATTCCTCCAGGAGAAGCAAAATCTTCAACTAACTGAAATAAAATATGTTTTGCAAGTTAATTTTTAAAAGTTAGAGCATACAATTTATATTTTAGTACAATATTCATTTATTCTAGAATATAACACAATAATAAAAAAATATTAGAATTACTTTTTTAATTTTTGAATTAACTTATAATTACAGAATTTAATATTTCATTTATAACATTGATAAAACAGTAATTCATGTTTGTTTTTTATTAAAAAAATTTAAATCAATTTAATGATAGAACAGAATGAAAAACAATTTTTAAAAATATTAAATATAAAAACAACATACTTTACACTACAAAATTTATTACTAAAATTAATGTTAATTTTCAAAAATTAACATAAAATATACACAAATTATATACTTAATTTTGGAAAATTAACTGATAAAAGACATTCCTATAATTTTTGTGCTACAATTTTAGCTAAAAAATTTTCAAATTCAATTTCAATTTTAGCACCAAAATATTTTACAAATAAGCAAATTTCTATATTTGAAAAATCATCCAATTTTAAGATAAATGTGTTAATTTTCCTGCAATATGTTTAATATGTTTCTCATAAAAAAACCTACATATGTCTATTATTATTATTATTATATTTTTTAATTCTATTTACTTCAATCCAGTATAAATATACAAATAATGTAATGAATCATCCCTAACAGATTTCCATATTGTACCATATTTGAAACATGATATGGTTCTTTTAAAAAGTAAAGTAGAATAAACAAAAAAATTGTGTGGAAACTTTTGCAAATGATAACATTTTTAAACGTTAACAAAGTAAGAGATAAGTAAAATTCCAATCACATATTTTTTTTATATAAAAATGATAAATAATCAATACTTGATAGTTCCAATTCATAATTTATCATACTAAAATCTAACACGTGGAATTTTTTTAAAACCCTTTCCGCCCTGTGAGCACTAAGATTGTTTTAAAAAAGTAGCAAACTCACCATGGGTTACACCAGGAATTTTATTTTTATTTCTTCCTAAGTTGACGATTGTACAATAAAGTACCGTATTGTATGGTATAAAAGACATTTTAAAAAGCCTAAAAGATATATGTGAAATTGCGATTTTCCAGATCAAAGAATTCCTGTTGTTGGTAATTCTCAGATTCCTCAGAATTCCTCAATTGCTCAGAGTTCCTGTTAGTCCAGATCTTTATTCCAGATTGCCAAGATAGTGTTCTCCCATATTTTCTTTTCCGTCTATCTTTTCTTCCAAAATCAACTTCGGAATATGGTATTAGTCATTTCTTAGATGTCCCGAGATAAATCACAATGGTGCGTTATTTTATGGGCAGAAATGGACCTGCATAGGGCTCCCACTAACATGGGACCTGAAACCAATCTTTTCTAAGAAAATATTTTTCCCAAAAAAATTCCTCCCGAAGAAAAATGTCTGAAGTCAACATTGTACTGTACGTACTACATGGTCTCCCTAATTTAAATTTGCCAGGATCCCATGAAGCTATAACGCGCCACTGATCTTTCTTCTCTTAGAGCCTAATAATTTTTTTTTTATCTCTGTTCGTTGTTTCCAACATCTCTTATTCTTTATTTTGGCTAGCCAAGTGATCTGTATGCCTAGATCCATACTTGGAAAGCCTCAAATTTTATAGAAATGATAATAGTGAAAAAAAGAATGTCCAAGTGAAATAAGAATCCTTCTCTGACTACAATATGTAAATATCCTTTATTTTCTAATTGATATTAAAATGGTCATGTTTACTTTTTGAGGATTCTATTACTTTACACTTTTGAACCATCCATTTCTTTTTAGCTTCTTTAATTTTTTGTTTAATTCTACCTTGCGTATCTTTGTATCCTATAACAGCCATTGCTTTAAACTTCCTTTTCCTCATGGAATTAATAATATTTTGGGTCATAAATTCTTTCTTTTTCTATTAGTTCTAGGATTTGTAAAACTTTTAAATGAACTTGTCTTTTTCTTATACATTTCTTAATTTTTTCAGTCTTAAATTAAGACTGAAAAAATTAAGAAATGTGAAAAAATTAATTTAACACATTTCTTAATTTTTAAGTGTTGCAATTAAGAAATTATGATCTGATTCAAAATCAACACAAACATGTTTTAGTACTTTTTAAACTATTCTGAAAGCGTTGGTAAATAATTTAATCTATTGGGTTTCTAATAGTTTTTATGAACGCATTGTATAATTCGGAAAATAACGAATTTAAGATCATTTTAGATCTCTCTGTCAGTTTTACTTAGAATTCAATATACTTAAAAAAATTCTTGATAAATTTATAAGAAAATTATTTTAAGAACTTTTGCAAAAATAATAAGAATAAAAAATTTATGATGAGATTAAAAGGTTAAAAAGCTTTTCTTAACATTTTTCTTCGTAACTCTTTCCACTTTGAACGAAATGCGTCTTCTTCGTTCATGGAAGTAAAAACACGTATTTCTTACAAAGCGGAAAGATGTATGGTTAATTAAACCATGCGAATTGTCGATACGGCCGGATATATCCTAATTAAACGTCCTCCAACGCTTTCTGGGATCCAGATTGTGACTTGAACTCGAACCCGGATCCCCAGACAAGCACGTTTACGCAAGAAATGTGTCGTCTTTCAATAAACGACCATTTTCAATAAACTTTATATTCTACTTCAGGTAATTAAATAAAAAGAAAATAAATCAAAAAATGATATTAGAATAGAGATTTAATCATTCAAAATTTTTATCCATAATGAATATCAATCTATTAGATCTAAATGTAATAATCTTTTTGATTTCGAAATTTGTAGAGAAAGTATTCAAATCTCTGAAGATCCTCACTATTTACTGAAGGTCGTGTTTTTTTCATTGCTTCTTGGAAGTGACGCATTTCAATCTCGGCAATGAAATCCTTGTCTGTTCCTGAATTTTCAATATCTTCTTTTATAGCTAATTTACAAGCATTTTTGCAAACTTGGCTTAAATCTGCGCCACTTAATCCATCCGTGTTTCTAGCGATGGAGTCCAAATCGACGTCGCTTGCTAGTGGACATCGTCTCAGAGCAGCCGTCAAAATGCTCTTCCTGTCTGATTGATCGGGTAATGGAACATAAATTACTTCGTCTAAACGTCCAGGTCTTAGAATGGCAGAATCGATGGCATCCGGTCGATTAGTAGCGCCCATGAAAAATATCTTGTTATTCACATTTATTCCGTCCATTTCTGTCAATATTTGTGTAAGAACGCGATCGGACGTTGAGTTGTCTCCGCCGTAATCAATGCGTTTTCTAGCTATAGAGTCGATTTCGTCGAAAAACAGTACGCAGGGTTCAGCTCTTCTAGCTTTGTCGAAGATCTCTCTCACGTTGGCTTCTGTTTCACCGTACCATTTGCTTAAAAGCTCCGGGCCGTTTATGCAGATGAAGTTTGCTCCACAACTAGAAACCATCGCTTTGGCCAAAAGGGTCTTTCCGCATCCCGGTGGTCCAAATAGCAGAAATCCTCGAGCAGGTGACATTCCGTATGTTAGGAATTTATCGGCGAATTTTACCGGGTATTCGATTAATTCTTGCAATTCTCTCTTAACGTCTTCTAAACCTCCGATATCTTCCCAAGATACGTTAGGGTTTTCCACTACGCATCCTCGCAGGACATTTGGACAAATATTTTTTAAAACAGATTTAAAATCACTCATTGTCACGGCCAGAGAATTTATAATTTCATCTGTTAGTCCATCCTCAATGTCATCGAGACATATCTTTTCTCTTATTTGATGGAATACGGCTTCTCTGCAGAGAGAGTGAATGTCGGCGCCAACGAATCCATGCGTTTCTCTCGCAAGTTCTTCTATGTTAATATCTTCGGCCAACTTCATTCTTCTGGTTGCAATTTGAAGAATTTCTAATCTCTCATTAACTTGCGGAATTCCAAAGTATATTTCCCGATCGAATCTTCCGCTTCGACGTAGAGCGGGATCGATATTATTCGGACAATTTGTGGCAGCAATTACAGCCACTCCGTTCATTTCCATCACACCGTCCAATAATGTGAGAAATTGGGACACGATTCGCTTTTCTACTTGTCCCTCCACTTTGTTTCTGCTTGGTGCAATGGCATCTATTTCGTCAATGAATATTATTGCCGGAGCGAGTTTTTCGGCAAAAGCAAATATCAATCGAAGATTTTTCTCCGATTCGCCATAAAATTTGCTTGTGATTTCAGCACCGTTTATTAAGAAAAAGTGTGCTTCAGATTCATTAGCTATTGCTTTGGCCATCAAAGTTTTTCCGGTTCCGGGTGGCCCGTACATTAAAACACCTCGCGGCGGTTTAATTCCCATGTTGTTAAATACACTTGGATATTTCAGAGATAATTCGACTACTTCCCTAATTTGTAATAGTTGGGAATTGTAGCCACCGATATCGTCGTATCCAATAGCATTCATTACTTTTTCTAAGTATGCTCTTAAGATTGCACTTCCTTCGTAATATACGATTGTTTCCGGAGCGACGATACAAAAGGGATCGGGATCGACCGCAATTATTTTAAACTCGACATTTCCTTGAGGGCCTTTAATAAGAAACAAGTCTCCGTTATATACTGGTCTATATGCCCTCTGAAAGTATGGTTTCAGATAATCGTCGAAAAGTTGACAATTCACTGCCGGGATTGTATCTTCGATTGGACGAACATGAATTTTTTTTCCATAATCGATATTATTTATGGTACAAATTGTGACGATATCTCCCTCTTTGACTCGTAAATTTATTCTTACGTATTCATTCATTCTGATGTTATCCATTGGACAGGTTGAATCTGCCAAGGCTATGCAAACTGTTTTTCCGCCATTTCTGCCTTTTAAACGTACGTATTGGGAAATGCCGAGTGTCTGCATTTTTGTTGGCGACAATCTTATTATAGAATTGCCATCTTCTGTATGCTCCACAATTAATTTGTTGAGTTTCCCACCGAAATCAGACTGAGAAAATGTCATTTTCAAAGTTGATATTATTAAAAATAGATTTGCGAAAATTAATTTTGTTAATTTAACAATAGTGTGGATTAACAATAATATAGTTTAATTACGTCAACAAAACCAGAAACAACAATCCGAAAAAGTTGGAATTTCATTGAAAAGATATTTCATTTTTTAAGCCAAAAATAATTCGTAAATTTATAAAACTAAATAAAGTTTTTTTTTTCGTTTTCATTCGTAAAGCTTCTAGTCCTTTTTTCCATAAGATTTTATTCTTTTAAATCTACTTTGTTTTTTGGCTATTTAATCGGATTTTTGAAGAACCTTTACTTGGTTTTTTTCTTTTTTTTTATTAGATAGTATTTTTTTATTTTAAACAGTATACACTTGTGCACTTGTAATAGTTAAATTAGTGTAAATTATAGAATATTTTTTAAATGATAACAATGAAAGGAGGTAAAAATAATTATAATAAATCTTCAAGTTATATTTTAATTAATAATAATTTGCTCACTATAATTGAAGAAAAAAATTCCAGCAATTTAAACTATTGAGAAACAAGTAACAATTGAGTGTTAGGTGCATAAAGCATGGGTAAATTTGCCGAATTGGTGGATTACGTCATTATCAATAGATTGGAATGAATAAGCATTCTTACCAATCACGTGTTGTTATGTGATAAAGAGAGGCGTCAATACGTTTGCGGAGACTACGAGATGGTGACAAAAATTTCAAACAATAGACTATATGACGGAATACGCAGACGATAAAAATTGTCGTAAACACCAGACACATTCTATATGTTTCATTCGTTCAAAAAATTGACAAAAGGAACCCGCTAAGGGGGCTGCGAAGCACGCTCACACAAGCTCTCGTCCACCTCTGATTGAGAGTGCGCATACATTTATAAAAGTACACTAAATTCCTGTATACAGTATTTAGGAATTGAACACAATATTAGTGACTTTTACATATAAAGCAACCTGATTAACCTATAGAAAAGGTGTAATTAAAAAAAAATAATTTCATCGGTCTTTGCAGATAAGCATTTGATAAATGATTTAAAAATCTAACCTTATGTATGAAAGCGTTTAGTAGATAAACAATTGAAAAAATTTTCATATTAACCTTTCGATGGCCCAAATCAATGTTGTAACGCTTACATAATTACTTATAACTCGATAATTATAAAAAAAATGTTATAGCAAAGTTTACCTTTTTAGTGCGCTTAAATTCGTCTTCGGTTACAAGAGGACGGACAGCTTTTAAATATTTTTCTAAAGTCGATCCAAGATGAGGAACCGGCTGACGAGGCAAACTATTATGATGAGCTGTCATAGGACCAAGGCTGTTACAGTGATATGACGAGGACGAAATCTTCGATAGAAGTTTGAATGATCTGTCATACTGTTAATAAAATAAACATATTAAATGTTTATAAATTATATTAAATCAGGAATATAAAAGAATTACTTGAAATATGTTTTTTCCGAATAAAATTCTAGAAGTCATTCTTGTACAATCCAATTTAAAAGTAATAAACTCGTCTTGTGATACTTTTATCTCTTGTATGTTTATGAGATATCGTTTATCGCTTATACGATAATAAGTTTAGGGTGTTTCTTGCAGATATCAATAGGCATTATCTATTTAAAACTTTAAGATGACAGAAAATACTTCAAATTTAGGATGCAAATATTGATCTGTAAACTATGCTATCCTATTTTCATATCATACTTATCTTTTCAGACATATCAGAGCTTATTCGCTTGTGATATTATAGTGTGTAATCACGATCGGAAATGTCTAAAAATTAGGAAGAATTACATCCAAAGATCATCTTGATATTAAAATTTTCGCCAAACATTCTCCTTCGTTCTTAAGTTTTTAATGTGACAAAATCGTACAGAACTTGAATAAATGAATTACCACATCCTCCTGTTTTATGTTACCAATGGGTATTTTAATATAACATTTATTATTTCATAACATATTTCAAATGCAATTGAATTATTAAAGATTTAAAATTTACAATATCAGTATATAATATTGAGATCTCCTGTGTCATATATAATCTTTTTGGTTAAAATATTATTTTCTCCATTCTACACATATTTAATAACAAATAGAATTTCTCCTAGTTTCTCCTGTAACACCCATGAACCTTGGAAGGAAAAGATAAAAGGAAAATCAAGCGTTATCCAAAACGTGTTTAATTTTTACAGGTGACGTTTCTTTCATCGTGCGTTTTCATATTTATATTTATATTTCTAGCCATTTTTTCCAGATTTGCACAAGATCTTTTGGAAAAGTGAGCAACCTGCTCCAAAAAAACTAAAAATCTGTTTAATCAAATATAGCTTAAGTAAAGGTTGCCTTAAGTCCCTCCTAATATATAATGCAAAAGTTGTTTTGTCCAGTTTCAATATGAATCTACAATAACATGAGTGTAGATTTTCAATTAATTTATCAAAATTATTGCGCAGTCCCCACACTGTGTAAAGAATTCAATTCAATATCACAGATCTGAATACTCTCGCATATACTTCATTTTGCCACAGAGATAGAAAAAAAATCCAGCAACGAGTTGCGTAACTTTCCTGGCTGTTATGAGAATTTATTTTAAAAATAGCTTTTATACTATTAATCATAAATAAAATTGTGTGTGGCGCCATCCGTTAAGAGATTTTGTTATAAAACCTTTTTATTTTTTAATTATTATATAATGGCAAAAAAGCTTAATTTTGAAGATAGTGATGAATTTAAGTTAAATTTTGGTGAATAACACTTTTCTGTAGCTTAGTAAGGGCTTCATCTTGAATTCTGTACTTGTTCTCAGTACAGCGTGTTTAAAATTAAAAGAACATATGCTAAAATTCCACTAATTGTAGTATCATTTAGACTTACTTACCTTACTTTAATGTTACATTTGGATTGTCATGATTGGTACATGCCAGTCTCAAATTTAATACAATAAGTTTAGTAAATAGGATATCTGAATTTACTAGCCACATTTATACATTTTAAATTACGCATTAAAAATTAAATTATGGAGTAAAATTATGTATGTATGTACACAATAAATGTTTCTATGAAGATATAAATAAGCATCAATTTATTCAATTTGATATTTGTTTCCAAAAATGAAAATAAATATAATGAAAAAATGAAATATCTTTTCAATGAAATTCGAAATCTTTCGGTTTGTTGTTTCTGGCTTTGTTGACGTAATTAAACTATATTATTGTTAATCCACACTATTGTTAAATTAACAAAATTAATTTTTGCAAACCTATTTTTAATAATACCAACTTTGAAAATGGCATTTTCTCAGTCTGATTTCGGTGGGAAACTCAACAAATTAATTGTGGAGCATACAGAAGATGACAATTCTATAATAAGATTGTCGCCAACAAAAATGCAGACACTCGGCATTTCCCAATACGTACGTTTAAAAGGCAGAAATGGCAGAAAAACAGTTTGCACTGCCTTGGCAGATTCAACCTGTCCAATGGATAACATCAGAATGAATGAATACGTAAGAATAAATTTACGAGTCAAAGAGGGAGATATCGTCACAATCTGTACCATAAATAATATCGATTATGGAAAAAAAATTCATGTTCTTCCAATCGAAGATACAATCCCGACAGTGAATTGTCAACTTTTCGACGATTATCTGAAACCATACTTTCAGGGGGCATATAGACCAGTATATAAAGGAGACTTGTTTCTTATTAAAGGCCCTCAAGGAAATGTCGAGTTTAAAATAATTGCGGTCGATCCCGATCCCTTTTGTATCGTCGCTCCGGAAACAATCGTATATTACGAAGGAAATGCAATCTTAAGAGCAGACATAGAAAAAGAAATGAATGCTATTGGATACGACGATATCGGTGGCTACAATTCCCAACTATTACAAATTAGGGAAGTAGTCGAATTATCTCTGAAATATCCAAGTGTATTTAACAACATGGGAATTAAACCGCCGCGAGGTGTTTTAATGTACGGGCCACCCGGAACCGGAAAAACTTTGATGGCCAAAGCAATAGCTAATGAATCTGAAGCACACTTTTTCTTAATAAACGGTGCTGAAATCACAAGCAAATTTTATGGCGAATCGGAGAAAAATCTTCGATTGATATTTGCTTTTGCCGAAAAACTCTCTCCGGCAATAATATTCATTGACGAAATAGATGCCATTGCACCGAGCAGAAAGAAAGTCGAGGGACAAGTAGAAAAGCGAATCGTGTCCCAATTTCTCACATTATTGGACGGTGTGATGGAAATGAACGGAGTGGCTGTAATTGCTGCCACAAATTGTCCCAATAATATCGATCCCGCTCTACGTCGAAGCGGAAGATTCGATCGGGAAATATACTTTGGAATTCCACAAGTTAATGAGAGATTAGAAATTCTTCGAATTGCAACAAGAAGAATGAAGTTGGCCGAAGATGTTAAGATAGAAGAGCTTGCGAGAGAAACGCATGGATTCGTTGGCGCCGACATTCACTCTCTCTGCAGAGAAGCCGTATTCCATCAAATAAGAGAAAAGATATGTCTCGATGACATTGAGAATGGACTAACAGATGAAATTATAAATTCTCTGGCCGTGACAATGAGTGATTTTAAATCTGTTTTAAAAAATATTTGTCCAAATGTCCTGCGAGGATGCGTAGTGGAAAACCCTAACGTATCTTGGGAAGATATAGGAGGTTTAGAAGATGTTAAGAAAGAATTGCAAGAATTAATCGAATACCCGGTAAAATTCGCCGATAAATTCCTAAGATACGGAATGTCACCTGCTCGAGGATTTCTGCTATTTGGACCACCGGGATGCGGAAAGACCCTTTTGGCCAAAGCGATGGTTTCCAGTTGTGGAGCAAACTTCATCTGCATAAACGGCCCGGAGCTTTTAAGCAAATGGTTCGGTGAAACAGAAGCCAACGTGAGAGAGATCTTCGACAAAGCTAGAAGAGCTGAACCCTGCGTGCTGTTTTTCGACGAGATCGACTCTATAGCTAGAAAACGCATTAATTACGACGGAGACAACTCAACGTCCGATCGCGTTCTTACGCAAATATTGACAGAAATGGACGGAATAAATGTGAATAACAAGATATTTTTCATTGGCGCTACTAATCGACCGGATGCCATCGATTCTGCCATTCTAAGACCTGGTCGTTTAGATCAAGTGATTTATGTTCCATTACCCGATCAATCAGACAGGAAGAGCATTTTGACGGCTGCTCTGAGACGATGTCCACTAGCAAGCGATGTCGATTTGGACTCCATCGCTAGAAACACGGATGGATTAAGTGGTGCAGATTTAAGTCAAGTTTGCAAAAATGCTTGTAAATTAGCTATAAAAGAGGATATTGAAAATTCAGGAACAGACAAGGATGTCATTGCCCAGATTGAAATGCGTCACTTCCAAGAAGCAATGAAAAAAACACGACCTTCCGTCAATAGTGAGGATCTTCAGAGATTTGAAGAATTTCTGTACAAATTTCGAAATCAAAAAGATTATTACGTTTAGATCTAATAGATTGATATTCATTATGGATAAAAATTTTGAATGATTAAATCTCTATTCTAATATCATTTTTTGATTTATTTTCTTTTTATTTAATTACCTGAAGTAAAATAGAAAGTTTATTGAAAATGGTCGTTTATTGAAGGACGACACATTTCTTGCGTAAACGTGCTTGTCTGGGGATCCGGATTCGAGTTCAAGTCACAATCTGGATCCCAGAAATCTTTATAGGAAGTTTTCATGAAAGAAGAAGACGCACTTCATTCATAGTGGAAAGGGTTAAAAAGAAAAATCTTAAGAAAAACTTTTAAGCGAGGGGTACGCAAAAAAGAAAAAAATTAATAATGGCGTATGTACAATAATCATATTCGGATTTTGCGTTGAGGCTTTTGACGACGTCATGGCGCTCGATACTGAATAAAAATATACGTATTTTGTAATACATTTATCTATATCCTTCCTCCAACGCTTTACGATTTAAAAATTTTTTTATTACATGTAATTGTATAGCGTTGTATAATTGAGCAATGCGCTACTGCTAGACGAACATGCGAAATAAAACTTATGAAAATGGGCTGCATTCAACTCAAAAAAGCTTGGGAACCGTTGTCATAGCTCAGGATCAAATACTGATGTTCAGTTGAGAAAACTACTGAACACTGGTAGTGTTCAGGTAAACTTAGTCCCGGAATCGTGCGTGACTCGGGATATGATAATTACCAGCCATACCATTGCTCTTTCCACCTGTCCTACTCACTTAACGAAATTTCTCGTTAGATGGCAATAAGTGCCAAACGTGGCGCCACTTCAAAGTGCTTTAGTTTCGATACAAAATATGTCAAGGCACAGAATATAGACAAGAAATAATTATCTATTTAAGTTTACATTGAATTTAACTTCAAATTGTGCACTGTTCTTAATTCCAAGTAATTTCAAGAAAAGAAAAATGAATTAGTTGTCACGAATTTTCAAGTGGCCTAATACAGAAAGGAGAGGTGAGTACAAGCAATTAGCAGATAAGGATAGTAATTTAAATATAAATAGGCATAAATATTATTTAACATCTAGTAATTAAACAGAATATATTCTAGAGTTAAATGTATTAAAAAATACAGTGGGTGATCGGTTAACGAACAGATCGGACAACGAACAAATCGGATAACGAACACTTTTGCGAAAGATTTTTATGTTCGGACAACGAACACATGATCGGATAACGAACACCCCACAGAACAAACACAAGAAGAAGCGACGTAAAATAACGAATACCGATTGGACTTTCCTAGTCTTCGGGCAACAATTCGAAACTTTTCGGAGTGTGGGAGACGTCGAAATCTACGCTCAAGCCGGTATATACCGATCGGATAGTATTCCTCCGAACTTTAAAACTCTCCCTTATAATTCCAGCCTTTTATTTTTATGAGAAAATAATTCTTTTATGTATTCGTGAGACTGTCGGGTAGGCACTCGTTAAGTTTTGCGTCTGTTTTTTTTTTGTAAGGTGAGAATATAATAGCAAAGGTAAAGAGTTGGCAGAAGATGCCTAATGTTGCTGGGCAGTATGGCGTTATAAGTCTACAGTAGGCTGCAGTTCATTTTTTTAAGAAAAATACTGTATAATCAAGAAGACTCAAGCAGCTAAACGAGTAACAAAAATCACATCTGAGAAATATAGAACATCGAAGAGTTCATAATGGAACCTGAAACGGATCTGACGACAGAAGAATGCCATGAACTCTTGAATGAAGAACACCAAGAAACTCGGCGAGATATGTTTTCTTCTGAAAAAGAGGATTAATGCCGATATCTGTTATTAAAGATCCTTTGAAGAAGTGTGAGGATGTCAGAACAACGGTCTTAGAATGGCATCCAAACCAGGTTGAGGCTTAAGGATTTCTACAATTGCAATGCTATTAATTACTTACGAAAAATCCTGAAGAAGGGAGAAAAGCAATCGACATTAAACAGATTCTTTAACCCTTTAAAACTGAAAAAACATGACTAATAAAAAGGCAAGACTGTGTACGTATGTATTTTTATTATTATATATAAATAAACGTAGTAAGAAAGTATATATTTTTTTATTTTGGGGAGTTTCCAGAACGAATTAATTAAATTTCCATTAAAACCTATGGTAAATCGATAATAGGTTAACGAACAATTCGGATAGCGACAAAGCCTGGGAACGGATTATGTTCGTTAACCGATCACCCACTGTATATTATGCATAATGAATGCATCAATAAATAAACACTTAAATAGCAGTCACATTTGGTTATTTTTAGGTAATTGTTTAGATAGATTGTTTGTATAAAAATTTTCTAAAAGTAACGTCTATCGTCACATTTTATTCATGACAACTTTGGCCAGAGCATTACGTAACGTTATTGTAAACTCTACCCGTTGTAACGTACCGTAGCGATTACCAGCATACTCACCCGCGTAATTTATGGGCAACCCCTATGTTTACGAAACAAAGAATAATTTAAAATTAATTGCGTTTATTAGCTATGCGAAAGACGGATATTTAGGGAAAATACAGAATGTATAAATTAAAAAAATAAATTTTAGAACGTAAGATATAACCGTACCGTATCGAAACCGGATGCGCCGCCATTATTATCGTCCGAAACAATAATCGTTTTCATCCCAAAGAACTATAAACACGAATGTAATTAGGAAAGTATTTGATAAATATATAACTATCAAAATATATGCAGATTACGTAAAAACTTTTAAATGAAAACGTGTTGTAAGCAGGCTACTCGAAAATCTTCCAAGCGGCAAATCACGACAGCATTTCCGGTTTGCTGAAATGCCACGTTAGATTTGTATAAGCATAATATAGATCACGTGTTATAGGTGAACTAATCTGATTGGCTATGTATAACATTTTTCGATGCTTATTCCTTTATATGAGCTATGTGGTCACTTGTGGAAACACATCTGGAACCATAGTTTCTGTATGTCTTACTCTATGGTAAGATATATTTACTGTCTCGAACGGCAGTTTGCATTGGGAGAGGAGAAAGTCGTTGGGATAGTTATTACAGCCCAGCTTATACGAATAAAATGTTTCTTGCTTTACAGTGCCAAAAGTGCCATGGTGGCGAGTTTTGCCATTCATTTGATTTTATGGAAATGTTTATTGCTATTTTATGGTTTAAAAATTTAAAATATCAAAGTCTTTTTTAAATATTTTTTCGATTATTTTCTAGATATATTGATCAAAATTTATTTGATCAATAATTCTAGATTAGTTTCAAGATTTATGAGACTTTAACTAGAAAATGTTTTTGTAATAATTACTGGCTTCTATCTTTAAAACAGTAAAATTTAATTATATTTATAAAGCTTTGTTCCATTCAATATGTTTCAGTCAGTCTCATGCCTAGAGAATAGGAATTGCTGTAGAGTTGATGCCGAATTTCATATTTTATAGTACAGTCGACCCCCCTATAACGCGGTAGATACGTTCCGCTTTATAAGAATTTCGCGTTGTAGGAATCCTTAAATACATGAGCCAATCACAGCCCGGCACGTGTGCAGTTTACGGACTACGGCTGTTTAAAAGGTTTTCTTCCATAAAATTAATCGATTCTAGACTAATTTCACTCAACATTTCCAAAACACGTATAATTTTTTGGGAATAATCCGTATAATCTATGCTATAAACAAAAAATTGTAGGATTACTTACCGAGTGTGCACCGTTCGACGACGCCATTGCTTAAGCTTGTTTTCGTCGCGGAGCAGCGCACCAAACGGCGGGCGCATTTTCTGACAAGTTATTTTTCTGCGAAAAATTCATTGAACTTTGGAAAAATCATTAATAGAAATAATTTTTATGGCCGTTGAATAAAAAATGTTTTTTTTTCATAAGAAATGTATAAAATTACAGTACTGTATTAGACTTACAGTACCTAATTTAGGCCTATATACTGTACAGACGATAGTAAACTCAACTTACCCGCCTAAACTCTCCGTAAGGTGTAAGTAGTTCGGCTGGTCGTCCACTATTGGTCTAGGTTTGACCAATCCTGTCGCGACACAAGTCGGCGATGACGTTTTACCGCATTTTACGAGTCGCTTTTAGCGTCTTTATACGAATACGGTCGCAATTTTTTCGCCGCGATATACGAATCCGCATTATATGAACCCGCGTTATAGGGGTCTACTGTATAGTGGATTCACTTGATTTTTTATCACCGGTAATAACATAACATAAGGGTAGCTGGCCCTTATTTACGCGTTAAAGACGTGGAGATAATCCAGAAAACGTCACGTGGGCAGCCCCGGAGAGGCTCGAACCCACGACCAAGTGTTCGAGGAACGGAACCACTTGGCCATTAGTAGTCTGTTTTGGTATTCAACAACTGCATTTCTTTTTACAGTTGGTGGGTGTCAGAATATTTTCAATTAGGCTACAGTATATTCATCAATATTCATGTAACGAGTCATCTGCGATGGGTCGTAATTGTCAAATCCGGCACTGATACGTAATTTACCATTATTTTTTCAGTTTATTTGTATTATTTCTGTAAAGTTTCGATGAATATTAACAATTCTTTCATCTACGAGATATGTTGCAATACGGATTTTTTTCATTCATTCTTTGACAATTGCAGCCATTTGTAATTTAATATTGCTTCATATAATTGGTATTGTCTGCATCGAAAGTTGTATTTTGGTGTAATCTTTGTTTACTGATATATTTATAATTCATTATATGTGTAAATGCTATGAATTTTAAAAACGAAAAAAGGAAAGATTCTCTTCATTTATTTTTGTTTCTCATATAAAACTGGTCGTTAAAGTTTTAAATTAATATAAATTTTAGTAAAATATTTTAATAATTGAAAATTAAAACTTTATATTTTAATAGGAGCCTCAGGAGTAGTATCCAGAGTCATCGAGAGGAAAAAATTAAGGGAGTGGTTCCTACCCCTATATATAATTAATGTTATTTCTACTAACAAAAAGTAGAATTGTTTAAGACTAATTTTTATTAATAAAGAAATCTTTTAGGTATTTCATTTGTTAAAATAAAAACATAATAGAAGAGGCTCGTTCTTACTCCTGGCTCCATACAGGATCTCGATGGCCAGGAGCTATCTCTAAATTCTTAGTTTGTTCTTGAATTCGGCTACGCAATGTAATTACTTTATTAAGAATTTTTTTTCATCTTTATTTATTTAAATAAACATATGTAAATGTAAATATTAATAAGAATAAATGAATTTACCACTGAAGAAGAATGAGCATTTATTTGAAATTTGTTAACAACCCATAACAATTTATAAATCTTTCAAAGAGAAAACTAAAACAAGAAAAAAACTAGCATTTACAAAGAGTAAAAATCTTTTGTTGATAATTTGTGGAGAGGGAAAAATAGAAGGTAAGAAACCCCCTCTAATCAGCGAAATACGATAAATTTGATTGTTAATCAGAAGATTTCTCTGCACAGAGATATATTTTGAATTTTTAAATTGTTTGAAAACTGTGACGATGTCATTTCGTCACAGGTAGATGTACTAAGCTCAGATGTGATGAAGGAAAAAAGCTAGTGTTGCTACAAACTAAGTGCTTAACCGGACCAAAATCAATTTATATTTTGGTCTTTTATTTTTTTTTTCTTTTTTTTTACTTATATGAATATGTATAATACTAAACACACGACATGTAAACATCTAAATCGATAACAAAGTTATCAAACTAAAATAAATATCATTGACTTTTTGGCCTCCATCATTCACTTGTTAACTATAATAAGGCTTAAAAAGGCAATATATTTAAATGTGTGATTTCTGGAGGCCCAAAACAATTNCGAAGCATTTGATGCCACTGTCTTCAAATAAATAAAAATTCAAGTGATTTAATTACATTATATAATAATAATTATTATATTTTTAAAAGTAATATTCTATTCTAAATCAGAAAGATCAAATTTATTTAGGCAAGTTTCTGTTTTAAATAGATTTTACTGTCTAGTTTCAAGTAATAAATGCTCTTTTATTTCCTTTCGGACGAGATCAACATTCTTATATATTTTTATTCTTTTACAAAGAAAATAAATATATTTATATATTTAATTCGATGGAACCATATTTAAGCATTATTCTTCGAAACTAGACTCCGAAAATAAGGGGTCGATAGATTATGTCAAAAGATCACAAAGAGGACGTCGTGTACCACGTGACGAAGGCACTAAGTGACGTCAACAAGTATATACTGAAGACAGTGTTCAAATGATTTACACCATTACAGAAATCTCTTTCACAAAAGCACATTTTTCCTTTACCGTCGCCTTGATTCATGCAAACATGATCAACCATAAATAGATTTATCTGTAGGCGTTCTGTACAAGTTCTTCGTATCTTTTGATGATCTGAAACATAAACATTTTTTTAAAAAAATTATGTAAATTATTGTCTAAGTTTCAGGCAGTCCCCGAATTTTGGACGTAATACTTTCGTTAAAAATGTGTACTAAAGTCGAACGTTTAGAATTGCTTGTTATGAAAGCCCATCAGTGATTCGAGTGGATGAAACCACTGAACACAAGTCGTGGGTTCAAGGGATGGCCACGTGGAGTTTTCCAGGTTTTCTTCACGTTTGTAACACCCAAATAGTGGCCAGTTTCTCATAGAAAGTCCTATAGAAAGTGTGGGCGATCTGGCGAGCATAAAAATGAAAATTCGGCGTACGAAAAGCGAATTTAGGCATCAAAGTTTCACGAACGAAAGATGGAATTGTCCGAAAGTCGAGGATTGCCTTGTATATTGATTATGATTATAATAATATATATATTCTTAGAGAAAATAATTTAAAAACCCTCTTATATTATTTAAAAATTAAAGATGTAGGCATCACAAATTAAAAGAAGTTATTAGTGTTTGGTCTATGTTCTATGTGTGTAAAGTTTAATTTTTGAGGAGTTATCAATATAAATACTATGAAAGATACAAAAGTTTTCAGTGTATCTAGTTCTGGTGTCATCTAATAGATAATGTAATTGAATAATTATTATTATTATTAAGGGCTAGAACCTACTCAAGAGTATTCTAAAGGAAGAAGGAGATGAAGAAGAAAGAAGAGAGAAGGTTCCATTGAGCAGATAGGATGAATGAAAAAAGTATGAAAGATACAGTAAATATAATATTTGTTGATAAATACTTACGTGATAGTTATAACTACATAAAGTAACTTAATAAACAACTTCTCTACAAGGATGTAATGGGAGAGTATAGTGAAAGGCAATACAAATCCTAAGTAGCATCTAAAAGCATCAAGAAGGATAGAAGATAATAAAGCTAATGGCTTCTAGTAACAAATAAAAACTTATAACTTATATACAAGGGATGGTAACTCTAGCGTGTTACAAAGAAATAAATTTAAAAAATTAAAACATAATTTTTGTGTTTAGATTTGCGATGTTTAAATTACAGCACTAATTTGCTTTACGATTTGAATTGCAGCATTGTTTGCTTTACAATTGAATAAATATTAGCTTAACGGGTTTGTACAAAGACATTAGATTTAAGACATGTTTCTATTATAATATAACTACATTTGTAGTGTTAAATAGGCTCTATATGACCCGCTAATTATATGTAAATGATTTAATTAATGACACTGTCCTTGTAGATTCACACGTTGTAATGAGGTGAATTGTATTGATTTAAATTTATTTGAATTAGATGTTGAAACATGTTTTTGATTTTTTTACTTAAATTGTTTACTGAAAGAGTTTAAGTCTGGAACTTTTAAGGCACTTTCCATTACGAAATGAAAAATACTTTTGGGTTTCCTGAGTGGAAAGTACCTTAAGATCTTAGAGTGCTTTCATCCCATTATTTAACCGGTCATTTCATTAAAATTTTTCAGTAAATATGATACAGTATACAGCAAAATCAGATTAATAAGCATAAAATTGATATTTGTATGCATTTTATTTAAAATTTATCCCTTAGTGGAATCAATTTAACATAACAGGAAAGAAATATAAAAGATAATTTTTCAGAAAAAGATCGAAAGAACAAGCATAAGCCATTCCTAATTGAGAAATCAGGAATGATAAAATTGGATATTTTACTCGTACAATTATTTATGAACCTGAAAATATTTAATATTATTCACTTACCTGTACCGATATCTGTAAGAATTTTAACGCAGCATCCCTTACATTCTTCATGATGGGGCAAATCAATTGGATACACTGATAAATTAAATGGATCGTTACATTTTGGATCCACCCAAGATTGGCATTCGAAGCATTTGATGCCACTGTCTTCAAATAAATAAAAATTCAAGTGATTTAATTACATTATATAATAATAATTATTATATTTTTAAAAGTAATATTCTATTCTAAATCAGAAAGATCAAATTTATTTAGGCAAGTTTCTGTTTTAAATAGATTTTACTGTATATGTTATAAAAATATATGAGAAATAGAATGTTAGAGTTGTCAGTATCAGGTGAAAGAGTTAGCAGGAGGTCGTGAAGAAGTGGATGGATTATGTAGCAGAGAATATGAACGTTGTTATAGTGGTGAATGGAACGAAGTGGAGTAGACAGCGACTAGACTTGAGGTGTGACTAATAATGCTGAAAAAGAAGAAGAATCTCATTCAATGTTTCCAGGAATTTCATTAAGATAAAAGTAAGTACTTTTTTTTTAATTCACTTTGAAGAAATTTGAAGTTTAAGTGTGCCATAAAGTTAGAACCCTGAATTTCCTACATACATCAATTTCCATTTGGATGCTTTTATTATTGCTTAAAGTAGCAATAATAATTTTTGTTTTAATAATATCTTTTCTATACTTGTTATGAAAAAACCTAGCAATGAGTTGCGTAACTTTCCCGGCTTTTATGAAATTTTATTTTAATAAATAGACTTCCTCAGCCGGGTTACATATAAAAACCGAAATGCATTACATGATATTAAGTGTTAATTAAAGAAATCGGAAAGGTGTGTGATAAATCTGTTAATTATAACAATAAGGCCAACAAGCTTATATGGTTATTTACTAGTATTTAATAGATTAACAGAATGAAAGCTTATATCGAACCTATATTCTGCCTCTATATCAAGCCAGCTGATTATCAAATGCTTCGTTACATTAAAACATGATTTAATAGCATTTTCAACGACCAGTTAATTAAATGCACAGAAAGAATTTGGTATAAATATGTTGAAACAATTAGCTATGAATGTCTCAGCAGTCCTTAATGGGTCTAAAGGGAGAAGAAAATCATATTGTAACTAATATTAGAAAATATGTTATTACAGTATTTAAGTGTCTTTTGTATATGTGTATTAGTGAAAACTGAGGCTCTATAACTGATCTGTTTTTTCTTACTATCGAACATAACTTATTTCAAAATAAATAAAAAACTTAAATATAAAATGTAAATTACATTTCTCTACATTTCTAAATATAAAATAGCATAAAACAAATCTTAATTAATAAGTTAATGATACATCATAAAGATGTCGTACTTTTAAAAATGGCTGACGAGTTTTACACATTAAAAAAATACATAGAAGAGAGCAAAATGTCTTCATTTTTTTCCATGTGCAATCAGCAGGAATAACGTTTTCCATTGCAGAGACGACCTTCATTATAGGCTACACCTCTGCAATATAAGACTATTGCCCTTGGTGATTGGACGTGAAAAAAATGAAAACATTTTAGTCTCTTCTACGTACAAAAAAAATTACTCTATCAGCTTTAATAATTCTAATGTTATTGAAAATATTTTTTCATTATTTCAATATTTAATATATCCATAATCTAAAAATTGACAATGGGTATTTATAGGTCTAAATTCCCACTGTCCTTCCTAAATCTCGAGAACGGAGTAAGATAGGTGAAAGATAAGACCAGATATAGAAAGCTTAGGAGAAGGAGGCCCAGATTAACGATACAGAAACTTCCGGTTTAGAACGGAAGTAACATTATTTCAATTCAAAAATTGACCCCTAAATGGAGTTAGATAGATAACCGGCACGACTCTATTGCTAACAGGAATAGTGTGATTTACAGGGGCAAGACACTAATTGAGTTAACTCTATTTTTAAGTTTATCAAAACAGTTTGTTAAGATATAATGATCTTTATGTAAAAGAAAAACATTAGTTTTGATTAAGCATTTATTCTTTTCGATTAACTATTATAAGAAAATGAGAATTACATATAAGTGCCAGCACGTTTAATATATGCAGTACATAACATGAAATTTCCATTTTATTAATCCTTACTAACTCTTCACTAAAAGCATTTTGACAATTATTTTCTTCCATAAGGTCATAAATATTTAGCCATATTTCTATCATAATTTACTTTGTTATTATAATAAAAGTATTACATTTTAAATCTAATTATAAAGTTTTCGAATACACTATAAATTAAAAATCATAAATTTTGTTTACCCTATTTGAAGCTTAATAACTCTCGTGATTTTTGTCGAAAATTTCTGAAATTTTGCAGCCAGATTTGTGTATTAGGGAGATTAATGCTATTAAATTTTGGTGATTAAAGGTCGACGGGGTGAAGAAATAAAGGTGTGTCATCTCCAGTAGGATCGGACATAACGACGATTTTACTCGTTATTAACATTTATAAATTTTATAAAATCCCTCCCTAACCTTAAAATTAACCTTTTTGCAATTTTATAATGATTAAAAATATAAAAAATTTTAAAATAAAAGCTCATAACAGATACCGCCACACGCAATTTTAAACGTTGCCGGAAAAGTTAAGCAACTCGTTGCTGGATTTTTTTAACACGGTAATCACCACGATTTCATAATTTTTTCTTGTTTTTAAACAAATAATAATTTTTTTTTTTTTTTTTATAAAACATTGAAAGTCTAAAAAATTGTTTAATTGTTTTCAAATTATATAATTTAAAGGACTGGATTTGAATGCAGGGCGTATCTGACAGGAGTTGCTAAATCGATTTCTAAGTTGTTTATCCTATGGGCAAAAAGGGCAATTGCCTGAGGCCCCACCTCAGGCAATTGCTCTTACTACTTACTACTTCACTGATTACTGTTATCATTTGTAGTTTTTCTAATAGGATCCAATGCTAAACACTGTACAGCAAATTTAATTGTTGATTGTTTTTTTTTTGGAATCCTTAGATCTCAAATTTTGCGTAAGGGCTGTAATTTGTTTCGGGTTCGCACCTGACGAACGTGGAGTTTTTCGGGTTTTCTTCACGTTTCTTACACATAAACAGAACCAGTTTTCTATAGAAAGTACTCCCGGGAGGTTTATGCAAAATTGTGTTGTTTTATCTCATTAATGCAGTACAAAATTTCTTAATTCAACACTAATAATATATTAGGATAAGTTTAGATGAAACAAACACGTTTAGACCTTATATCAGCAAAGCCATTTGGCTCAGTTTCGACATTTAGGAGGCCTCAAATTATTCTTCCCATTTCATTTTGTTGTATTTAATAAATTCTATTTTGTGATAAATTTCATTATTTACAGCATATAAGAAGAGTTTTTAATGTTGTTTATTGGGTTCCAATTTGAAAAAAAAAAATTGTAGATCTATAAATTACCACTGTCGTCCGTCTGTTTGTCTTTCCTTAATCTCTAGAAAGTAGTTAGATAGATGATAAACGAGACCAGATATGGAAACCATATAGGCATGAAGCCCCGATCAAGTATATATACGTTATTTCAATTCAAAACGTTTCCCTTGAAAGCAGTTAATCTATGACCGGCACGACTCTATTGTTTAAAGGAAAAGTATGATGTACAGGGGCAACAAGTCACTTCTAATTTGAGGTGGACAGCATATATTTTAAATTAAATAAATTAAAAAATATGATTAAAAATTGTAACCCGGAATTTGCCATTTTAATATATTGTACCTGTGTTCAGTGTCTTACTAATTATAACGTAAAAACTATTTATATAAAAGAAAAATTAATTTTGTTTAAATGACGAAATTAATTGAATTTTAATTGAAATTAATAGTGATTTTAAAGAGTTTTAATGATAAAAAATTGATGGATAAAGAATGAAAGTAATTTTGATTTGTCCCAATTACAATGGAGCAATCAGCAACTTGTTTGCCACAAAGCTATCAATAACATCTGGACAAGTACGTAGTAAATTGCCTATTGTCAAAGAATAGCTTCTGAAAATGGACAATCATTGTTCATTCTTTTGCTTACTTTTTATTGTCCACTTAATAGAGATTTAGTTCTTTTTAAGGAGAAGAAAAAAATTAATTTTCTTCAATAATAATTTATGGAAAAATAAGGAAATATATTTTACTTTTAAAAATATATATATATATTGATCTTTAAATAAATTAAGATTAAAATATTAAATAATTCGATTTAAATGTAAGATAAATAAAGAAAATCTCAGTTTTTAAAAATATTTTTAATAAATGTAAATCAAAATGTTTAATTTAAAGAAGGTTTGAGAGAATTTAGATGATTTAAACTCATCAAGAGAAAAGATAGAGCATCAGGAGAGATATGGGATGAGGCACATCTCTTTCGTGATGTTCCACCTCTTCGAAAACCATGAATAAATTCATTAAAAAAGAAGAATTTTCTACTACTAATTAAAATAAAAATTAGTTTATACTACTTTAAATTTATTTTTTCTTATATAAAACATTAAATTTTGGGGTCCTCTTTGTCTGGGACCAAGATGTAATGATTTTTCTGGTATCACCTCTATAAGTTAATATTATTAAAGATTTCGTTTCATTGCAAATGAAAAACGAAATAATTATTTAAAACGTTCTTCTTTCTTTAGAGAAAAAATCTACTAATATTAAAGAACTGATGTTTTTGAAAGAAGAAATGAATCATGTATAAAGATTGATTCTATTATTTATTAAATACTTATTTTATTTTTTACTATTTCTTCAATTTCTTCGTGATCTGGAGTATACATTATAGTAAACTATGGCAATTTTAGATTGTATAAGGCCCTAGAATAATATGGACTTGTGAGTCTCCTTTCATATAATTTCATATAACATAATGTTGTACATGATTTAGAATCCTAGTTACTACATGAATCCGAGACACAGAAACATATTCATGCATATCTTGGGCCTCTAAAAGCATGAGGCCCTATACTGCCTATGTCTAAAATCACATTTTCTTAGAATTAAGGTCTAAAAAAGTAAAAGTTTCACAGTTTTTCAACTAATCCAGATTCGAACCCGATACCCCAGACCCGTAGGTGCCACTTAATGACTCTGCCTTCTATGCAATGTTCGTGTTCATAATCTTAAATTGAGATTATGTTCTTGGAATTAACGATTTTAACCTTAAAATTTTATAGAAATTAATGAATAAGAAATACAGCAGAAATCTGTATTTAGTTCTAATCGGTTCTCAGAAATCCGTCGTAAAGTGAGCCCTCTGTTTCCTATAAGTTTAGTGTTATAAATTGAGATTACGTTCGTGGAAATGATGATTCGAACTGTATACTACATGCACAAACGATCAACAAAAATACAGCACGATAGGGCATTTCATGAATTCATAAAAGAGAATTTATACCAGTCGTAAAAGCGGGATGTCTTATACAAAGAATTACCTATAGAAATGTATTTATCTTTCACAAAATTATTCATTAAATTCAAAATCCATTCTATTTTTCCGAAATGTACACAGAAAGTTAATCAATAAAAGAATAATCGATAGTTGAAAATGGTCGTTTCGATTTATAATTAACGAATTTTATAAATACCTTGGCTGAATATTTGACAGTTAAAGAGGAAAACAATATATATATATATGTATTTTAGAAAGAATTTTCAATAAATTTTCTCAGAAAATCATATATATTTGCTTTTTTTAAGGCTCGCTATCACTACCAAATTATCAACATAAACAGATTATATATTATTAAAAGTTTAAAAATATATATATTTATAAATGGAATTTTAGTTATTACTTTAAATAGAAACAAGATAAATTTATGAGTTTTATAAATAAAATAATGTTTTATAAATTCGCATTTATATAAAATCGAGAATTTCAGAACAAAAGAATCAAATTATAAGTTTTTAAAAATCCATAAATTTCTCTACATGTCTGACAAAAACAGACTTAAGTAAATCCAAACTATTCTTAAATTTCCATGAAGGAAATGTTAAAGTAAGTTAATGCTGTTTATCTCTTCAGAAAATGGAAACTAAATATATACTTTCAGGATTTGTTTCTTTTTCTAAATTTAGTTTATATTCTTACGAAACTCTTGCAAAGTTAGGTAAATTGCTAAAAAAGATTAAGGAGAAGAAAGAGAAGAAGAGGCGTATTTAGTTGTGAAAAAACGTTGTTAACGTTTTCTTATTTTTCTGGAAAAAGTCTTATTTTTTTTTTATTTCATGTCACGTTTTTTTAAAAAAACATTTGGCAGCAATGACCTTGCAATTTCATAATTCGCATTGTTTTCTATTCATCTATTTAATGGAAAGTTTTGATAAAGGACCACAGAGAACTAATAACAAAGGTAAGTCTACTCACTTATCTTTGTAAATTTTTTTTTTATCGATCTCAGTGGTTTATACTGTTACAGATAGAGTATCAGTATAATATTATGACTAATATCTGTGTGTTAAAACTGGGATGAAAATAATTATCTAAAATGTTTGTATTATTATTATTAGTACATACTTTCAGATATTTTATTATTCTTTTACGTTTTTTTATTCATAGGGACAAAGTTTTTATCAGTTAAGGAGGAATAAGATGAAGATGAAGAGAAGGAAGAAAAGAGGAAGATGTAGATAAAGAGAAGGGAGAAAGGAAGAAGTGTAATTGAAGATAGCACAATTATATACAAAATTTATATAAGTTATGTATCTATATTATTTTCTTATATAGTCGCCACTCAAAATTAGACACACGTAGGCCTACTATGGCACCTGCTTTTGAAATCTCTTGTCAATGAACGGTGCCTCCAGGTTATCCTGTTCGTTGGCAGCATCCATAAGCTCTTCGTTGGTATCAAACCTCTCGATATCAGATCTTCAGTTTACTGAAAAGATGATAATTCTTGGCACCAAGTCCGTATTATAAGAGAGGATTTTCGAAAATCTCCCAATTGAATTAAAATAAGAAAATATTTACAAGAGTTAACTGACTTTTGGGCCACCCTGTATATATTTTAATGTAATTAAATGTCGATATTTACTTAATTTTCCATGTTTTTAATGAAATTTTATAAGATTAAAAAAATAAAGTTATTAATAATAATAACTTACAGTTATTAAATTTTATTGACGTTAATTTAACTAACTAAGTCTCTATTCTACTCTTTTATTAAATTAATATAATTATTATAGCTAAGGGATTTAAATGATCGATATTACTTGACATTCGAACATTTATTTGCTAATTAATCTCTAAAGGGAAACCTTTATCAAATACTATTTACTCCTATTTCTATCATCATAATTGTATTTAAAGAAGTAAATTATTTTATTAAAGAGATTATATATATATATATATTATATAGTTTCTTATTAAATTCTGAAATAATAATGCATTTAAAATATATTTAATCAGGGAGTCCTGTAGCCTCAGTTAGCGTGGATCCTTCTGGAAGGCTTATGGTTTCCGGACAGGAGGATTCCAGCTGTTTATTATATGATATACGTGGAGGACGTACAATCCAAACATTCCATCCGCATACTGCAGATGTCAGGAGTGTCAGATTTTCACCGAAAGCATATTATTTATTGACTGGATCATTCGATAATATAATATTATAATGTA
>NW_019384752.1:94693-108030 GCF_000671375.1 Centruroides sculpturatus | reverse complement strand
ATATTTCATAAAGTTTTTAACTTTATAATTAAAAAATCCTGTAATTAATTTTTCTAAAAAATTTTATTTTCTGAGAAATAATTCTTTTTTTTTTCTCTCCGTTTTCTTTATTTCATTTCCATTAATGGCAATATAATGAATAAAATGAGCGAAAAATATGACTTAAAAAATGGAAAAAAAATATGTTTTAAATTAAAAATTTTATTAATTCTAAAATACAAAAAAAAATAAAACTACTTTTTTATAGCAAATCTTACATTAAATTGCTTAATTTTAATTATACAAATTGGATTTTCTTTAAAAATTCCGTTAAGATTTTTTTCGTATATTTTTTTCCTTAATTATAAATTAGTAAAAAAAAAATTTAATGATAATTAAAAATGTCAAAAATTCATTGAAAGAAAATGGAAAAACAATAAAATTTTCTGAAGATTTTTGTCTTCGATAATCCGGCAAAAGAAATTAAAGTTCGTAAATTTAAAAAAGAACAATTATTTATTGTGGCATCGTCACAATTGGACTGAAATTTTGAATAAAATTTTAATTTAAAAAAGCACGTGACTTCCGGTATAAATCGGAAGTTTCTATATAGTTAATCTGGGTCTCCTACTCCTAATCTTTCCATATCTGTTCTCGAATTTTATCTAATTAACTCCGTTCTCGAGTTTAAGGAAGGACAGACAGACAAACAGACAGATGCTAGTGTAAATTTATAGGTCTATACAATTGTTTCAAATTGCATCCCAAATAGTAAAACAAACTTTTCTAATGTTTTTAGTATGCTTAAAAGTTTATTTTTCATAAATATATACGCTTCACTGGAAGCTAACTTCAAGCTTCACTTGCGGTTATAGAATAAGATAATATTAACCTTTTATTAAAGAATTTATTAGAAAATGACCTTAAAAAACTTTTTAAATATATATCTTTATACGATAAAAGATCATATAATTTGATAAATATTGATATTTTCCTAAGGCATGAAAGAAAATTCCTAATGATCGATTATGCATACGAAAAGATGATGATTTATAGTTGAAATTTATCTAATTATTGGATTTTAACTTGTTATTTTTTAATTATTCTTTATCTTTTAAACCGTAAATGGCTTTAATTATTGACTTTTAAACCATTTGATATACTGAGAAATCGTTTTGTTTAAATATAGAAGACGTTTAAAACGATCGAACCTGTTTTGATAGTGGCTACAAAAGATGCAATCGATATAAATGATGTCATGACCGAAAAAAGAAAAGAAAAATTAGTTATAAATTACAGAGAATATCATTTGTGAGATGGAAATTTCAAACAGAAGCTCGAAATTAGTTTCTTTCTGCCATAAATATAAATCTGCGTGCTCTAAATTAGGTTTATGAGTAGTTTTTAAATTTGCGCGCAAAGTATTGGAGATTTTATTATTGTAAGTCTAGAAATATGTCATAAATCTGTTGTTTACAGGAAGATACGTGAGAATGTTAACTTTTTTATGGTTATTTTTTGGTCGTGTCACACGTGGATCGATTTTTCTCAATGTAAAAAAAAAAAAAAATAACAAAGAAAAATGTAACCGCTTTGTTAACTTCATAAAACCTTCAAAAAACTCTGTTGTATTTGATATAAAAATAATTTTTTCATATATAAAACTAAAAATACAGTATTATTATTATTATTTTTTTAATCCTTAAAACAGATAAAACATGTTTAAACTAATCTAATTAATATGAATATGAAGTATAGAAAAGTTGAATATTTTAAATGCTGTTTAATGTTCATTTTTCTAATCAGTTTATATTGATCTTTCAGCTTATATAATTAATTACTTTTGTGTTTTAATTAATTAAAAATAATAACAATAAAAATAATTCTTTAGCTTTATAATTAATTTTATATACTAATTTCATTTAATTTTAAATATTTTATATGATAATTTTTAAAATAAATAATTAATTATTTACTTATAAAAGACTATAATGTGTTTACGTGATGTATTTTCTTCCCCAAATGTCGGGAAATTTCGTTAAATATTCGGCAGTCAAGCCAATAATAATAATAATAATTGAAAATAAATAAATAAATTTTTTTTTTCAATGAAGAGAAATACAGCATTCTAAAGAAGGGGCACGAAGTATAAGAGAATGGGGGAGGAGAGTCAGCCTTTTTGAGTGCCGCTTTGTATCTACTGTCGATATCAGCCATACGTGACAGTCGACAAAATCAACCCCACGCCCCCCAATGATAAATGTCTAAATATGTCCCGCCCACCAGTAGACGAGTGGATAAAATCACCAAACACTGTTGGTGGTCGTGGGTTCGCCCCTCACCAACGGGCTGGCAAGTGGTGTTTTCTTCACGTTAGTAACACCTAAACAGGTGCCATTTTCTCATAGAAAATCCTCCCGTTAGGTAACCACGTGTCGTGTTGTCGTAACCAAATAAACCAAACCCAAATACGTCCCACAATTTTGTAGAAACTTTACATACTTTATTTCAATTTGACGTCATTTTCTTATTACAAAAATATAGAATATGGCAATTTTCAGAAATGGCAATTAGTCATAGTGATAAATTCTTAATACTTTAACAATATTTTCACTTAGGAATGATAAAGAAATGTTTTTAATAATTAACGAGAGTTGAAAGGTTAAAATGTTACTTCATTTAGGATGTGTCTTTGTTTTGTCAAGTAATGTACAGTTTTACGTCAATTTGACGTCATTTTTACATTTTTCTCATTACGAAAATTTGTAAAAATTCTAACTTGTCATAGCAAAGAAATACTTTTAATAATTAACAAGAGTTGAAAGGTTGAAAGTTGAATCATTTAGAAAGTGTCTGAAGATGCATTCGTATGTCAGAACAATGTATTGTTTTACGTCATTTTCTCATTACAGATATGACGTAAGTTGATGTAGACGTGTACATTATTGTGACGAAATAAATGCATAACCACTTCCTGAAATGAAACGTCATTCAACCTTTCAACTTTCGTTAATTATTTCTTTGCCTTTCATAACTGAAAATATCGCTGCTAAAATATTAAAATTTATTATTATGGCTAATTGACACACTGTAGAAAATTCAGAATATACAGTAACTTATACTATACAGTTAATTAATTAGTAGCTTCAATTACGTTGAGAGTTTCTCCAGATACTCATTATAATTGATGCTACTAATAACTGTAAGTTAATCTCTGTAATCTCCAGATTTTCGGGATTAAGTTACAGACACAAGTATTTATATTTTGTTTTAAATACGTATAAAAAAAAATTAGATTTATATTGATATTCACAACAAGTAACTTTCACGTATATTTTCCTTTAATGTTAAAAATTAATTAATAATTATTGTATTAATAATGAATTTTCAGAAAAAAATTGAATGATAATTAGAAATAATTTAAAATATACGCTCTCCATTTCAAATTAGTAATAGCTTGCCCCTGTACATCATACTTTCCCTTTAACATTAGAGTCGTGCCGGTCATCTATTAACTGCTTTCAGGGGAAAAGTTTTGAATTTAAATAACATTTTCCATATCTAGTCTCGTCTTTCATATATCTAACTCTGTTCTAGAGATTAAGGAAGGACAGACGAACGGACGGACGGACGACAGTGGGAATTTATAAGTCTACAGTGTTTTTTTTAAATTGCAGCCCAGTAATACAAATTGAAAAAAAAGATATATTTTTTCTTTTTTAACCCTTAACTGGTTTTATGGGGGCCACACGGCCCCCACGCATCATATTTTTATGATTTTTTAAAAAACTAAATATCGTGCGCAGCTGCCATTTTATGTAATCTCATTACGTCGTGACTCTTAGCAAGTGCCAAATGTTTGGCCCTGTAGCACTTACAAGAATGGAGCTACATACCTTCTGGGGGCCGCGCAGCCCCCACGATACCAGTTACGCTGGTTTTTTGTGGAAATGTGTTTTTATGGTTTTTTTATTTTTACAATTATTTTGCAAAGATATTTTAATCTTTCATCAAAAATTCAAAATGACTACCAAAGAATCATTTGAACTGCTAATAGATGATAATATTATACAAATTGCTAGATCAAGCCAAAATCTCCTGAAAAGAGTATGTTGTCATTTTGTGCTGGAAAAAAAGATGGTAAGTATGCTACTAAGTGCAACAGTTGTTTGAAATTTATTTGCAAAGTGCATAGTACTATAAAAATACTATGTGATAACTCTCAAGACTGAACTACGTAATTGCGTTAATATGTTCCTGAGTCTTAAAAATAGAAGTGATTATATTACCTGTGGTTTTTTAACAAATGATAGTTAGAGGCTATAAGAGATACTTTTTTATAAGATTACTTTCTTAAGAATAAGAAAAAAAAAATATCTTTGGTAAAAACTTACAATAGGGTAGATTTTTGTTTTGTTAAAAAAAGCATACACCAAAAGTTGTAACAATTTTGTGATCTCTTGTAATAATTAAGTAAAGAAAATTATATAAATAAATAAAAGTTGATTATACTAAAGAAGGGTTCCATTTAGCATTTATGCACTTTTGAACTGTCACATTGTTAAACTTGCTCTCTAAAGGCAAATTTTGCTTGGGGGCTGCGCAGCCCCCATGATACCAGTTANAAATTATATTCATATTATCAAAAAAGAGCGGTGAATAATGTTAAAAGTAACTTTACTAATTTTTTTTCTTCCAATAATATTAAGTAATATTAATGTAGAAAAAAAATATATATATAATTTTTCTAGGAAAATTAGGGTCTTCGAAAGCTTGGTATGGAGCCTGGTAATAGAGTGGGTCCTTTCTGTGTTTTTTTAAACAGATTAAATACGGTGTATAGAATGTTTCTTTATTAATAAATAGCAGTCTCTTAAAGATTTACGTTTTTATTAGTTAAAATGACACTAATTTAAAGGAATAAAACCATAACAAGGCCCTAAATTTCTTAGGATTCGAGGAAAAATCCCCAGTTTTCCCTCGCTTAATGATCCTAAGGAGAACTTAGAATTTATTAATTGGTTTGAAAAAGATGATTAAGGCCTGAGAGAAGTGAGATAGAGCATTGGTTAGTCATAAATGTGGGCCTCACTTCTCTCCGAAAGCATAAAATCAATAGAAAAAATAAAAGAAAATTTATCACCATTTATCAAAATAAACTCTTATTTATACCACTTTAGTGTCATGTTATTGGGCTGCAATTTGAAAAAATTGTAGACATATAAATTCCTACTGTCTGTCTGTCCTTCCTTAATCTCATTATATATTAAGACTGTACTTTGAGGCCCTTCTGTATCCGAGACAGGAGCCAAATTACCCTGTTAGCTCTCCTTTATCTGGTCTAAAAATTATTATAATAAGCTTATTAAGAATTTATAGGTTTTTAAGCTCATAGCAGCATTTAGATATATTCGTATTATTATATGACAGATTATACAGATCAATAATCTATTCATCAGGCAGAAAAATGGAGTAAAAAAAGATCAATCATACCTAGCAGAAGGATTCTTAAACCATGCCAAAATGGCTATGGCACTGATTTAATCTGTCTATAAACTGTTTAAAATATGATAAATTTAATAATAAATTAAAAATTTAAATTTAACCCGACCGAAAGTTCGTTTATCGAGGCCTCAAGCCTCTAAGTTTTCCATATCTACGCTCAATTTTCATATATCTAGAGACCGTTCTCGATATTAACGAAGGACAGACAGACAGATTGACGAACGATAATTTTCAAATTGTAACACAATAAAATTGAATAAAATAAAAAATAATAATTATATCAGGACCACATTTAAACTTATGTCACTAATTCATAATACATAAAAGGCCCTTCCCTTTTACCAAATAATAATAATAATAATAAATTTAAAGGAATGAAGCCCTAAACTGTAAGGATTGAGGCCTTTTAATTAAGGTAATATGCAAGAATTAATTATTATATTATTTAGAATGTGTATTGTTGTATAAGTGTAAGTGTGGGGTATATAAAATGCAAATTAAATGAATTTCTTTTATATAAAAATAAAAATTATATTCATATTATCAAAAAAGAGCGGTGAATAATGTTAAAATTTTTGAATTTATTATATATATTCGATACCTAGAAAATCTATAAGTAAAATTTACAGTGTGTTTTATAGTTATGCACGCAATACTGTTTCGTTGCTATGACAATTTGGAATTTTGCCACGCAATTTTCTCCATATTTTTTTATTTTTTAAATTTATATATAAACTAATCGTAGCGACTGTATAAATTTTATGGTAATAATTATAAATTATTTTATGATTATCTTTGATAATTTGAAGCTCTTCTTGTGTATCATTCTATTGAAAATACACAGCAACAACCATTAAACTATAAATTCTCAGTTACTAATTTTAATTTTTAAGTTATCAAATATTGAAATTACAATATGGAAATTCGTTTAATTAAATTACTTTCCCTCTTTATATATTCATTATAAAATATTGAGTAATTTTCAAAGAGGTTCTATTATTAGAAACTGGATTTAATAATTTATATTCTTTAATATTCAAGACTGAAATTTATTAAAGGTAAAGGTAAAAATCAAAGTAAAAATATTTAAATATAATAATAATAATAATATATAATCCACAAAAGCTAAAGAATAGTAGACATTGTATATAAATAAATTTTAAAATAATATATATTTTCTAGTAGTTTTAATTAATTTCTTTTCAAATTTATTCATTAAACACCAGTGGTAATAAATTATAAATAAGTAAATAGCTTTTATCTACTCAAAGACTTTTAATTATTTGGTATTTCTTAGTACAATGCTTTATTCTAGTTTAACCTGTGAGTAAGAGGGGAATCTGTTTTTAGCGATTAGAAAAATGGCTTATGTTAGCGCTTTTTCTGCTTGTTTGTATGTATGTCTGTCTGTTGCCTGTATATTATATGTATGTATAACTACCTGCAGACAAACAGATAGATATTCATTAGCAATACAGGTGTATGGGTCCGTCCAATTGACCTGAGGCCCCATCAACAGGGGTGCTCCAAACCAATTTTTTATAAGAAAATGTTTCCCCTAAAACATTTCCCCCAAGAAAAATGCCTGAAGTCAACAATGTACACGAGACCCCCTAATTCAAATTCGCCTGGGACCTATGAATCTATAACGTACCACTGAATAACCCCCAACGATGATCGCATTATATTATAACGCGCTGTATTATATCTTTCTAACAAATCAATATATAAGGTGTATATTGTACAAAACGATAACAAAATTAGTTTAGGAAATTTGCTTCATTAATGGAAATTAAATTATAGAATATATTATTCGATCTGTAAAGTTACGTATCGCTCCAATCAACAGAGAAGATTTTGACTTTATTAATTAATTGTTTATGTAATGCCAAACATGGGTACGTTTCGTTTCATTTCCTTGATATTTTTGCGTGTATTTAAAAAAAATGCAAATGCTAATAACGAGTAAAATACTCATTAAGTGCGATCATACTCGAGATATGATGTATAACCTCCCCTCTATCTTCCCTTCTCCTCAACCATTAACCACCAAAATTTAACGGCATCAATTCTCCTAATACCTAAACCTCCCTGCAAAATTTCAGAAATTTTCGACAAAAAACACGGGAGTTATTAAGCTTTAAAGAGGGTGAACGAAATCGTGCCCCTCACACATACCGTATATACAGGGGGGGAACCCGAATTTTTTTGCACTTTTCAAGGTGTCCCGAGTCCAAAAATGTAAAAAATCTTGAGGATAATTTCTTGACCGATCGCTATAGTTATATATAACAGCCGAAAAAGGGAAAAAAAACTCTGTTTAATCAATAGAAATTGAATCATAGGATTCATCGTCTAATCCTTGAAAGTTGTTACATTACCACTCAATTAATATTAATTAAGCATTTAGTTAATATATGTTAAATCTTTTTTTTTTTTCATTATTTTCCTAATATTTTTCTACTATTTTCTTAAGATTTTGTTAGAAATACTCATTTATTTTATTTTCTTGTGCCTGAAGGTTAAAGTAGAAACTTCTAATAAAAATTCAACACACACAAAAGGAAAGTTAAGATTTTGTTTAGGATTAATTGCCTTTTATTTTTATAGAATTTATTTATTTTTTTTTAATTTTTTTTCTTTTTCTATTCGAATGCGAGTCGAGTTTATTTTTAATATAAAATTAACATTATAAATTCAGATTTTAATTAATTTTAATGGAAAGATTGTAATTAAGAAAATGTCTTTAAACAGAGATGAAATTTTAAATCTACAAAACTCTTTCTCGAAATTTATATTTTTAATTAAAACATTTTTGTAATTTATTATTTTAAAAATTTATGATTGGATTTTATAAATTACGATTCGTGAATATTTTAAACGAAGAAATAATATATTTGTGTATTAAAATTTTACAGTCAAACGTCGCTAGAATTTAATAAAATTGAATATTTCAGAGTTTGAAAGTCAAGTAATTTAGTGATAATAATTGATGTTTGCAATGTGAAATCATTTAATAAATTAATACTAAATTGGACTGGATTGATGGAAAAGGAATTGCAACACTAGAGTGTGCCTCCCTAATACATTTTCTATGAAGAATACTCT
Organism: Centruroides sculpturatus; assembly: GCF_000671375.1. Classification (NCBI taxonomy): domain Eukaryota; kingdom Metazoa; phylum Arthropoda; class Arachnida; order Scorpiones; family Buthidae; genus Centruroides; species Centruroides sculpturatus. Next base: position 99,438 of record NW_019384752.1, on the reverse strand, counting down.
ATTTAGGTAAAGAAAACACTGAAAACTCACATGGCCAACCCGTTAGTGAGGCGCGAACTCGCGATCACCTCCAGTTTTCAGTAGTTTATTCAATGGCACGTTGTAATTTAATAATGGGCACATACGAATTTGAATTAAAAGGCCCCATGTAATGTGTTGCCTTCAGACATTTTTCTTCAGGAGAATATTTTGGGGGTATATTTTCTTATAAAATATTGGTTTGGAGTTCCCTATTCGTGATGGACCCAGGCAATTGTTGTTTGTTCTTAGTGTGAGGCACCACTTCTTGAGGAAGATCAATGAGCCATTCACACATGGCGCCTTACGAGAGTTGGAGGGTGATTTAATCCTAATTCATACATTGTATCATTAAAAATACATTAATAACAATTATATAAATTTTATTCAAAACATGAAAATTATAAGAAAAATTCAAGAAATTACTAGATTCGAGTATAAACCATGTTTAATGTTAATTACAGATATTGTGTCGATCCATAACTTTGTTAAAATTATAGAGCCGTATAATGTCTATAATATGAAGCTATTAAATTTAAATAATTACATTTACTATATTACATGAGAAATCAATGATTAAGAGGGGGGGGTAAGTAGGGGAAATGGATCATCGTTTATTAAATAATAGATTAGAAAAACTCCATTGTAATTCAGCTAGAGATAGTTCGATTATTTTAGTATTCTGAAAGCTTACTTAACAATAACAGATCGATCAGTACTTAATCGCTCAATATCTATCCGGAATAAATTAAAAGATGCTTTTATTACTACTTTTCCTTCTCTGTTATATAAAACAGAGGGAAAGTATGGCAGTGGGTTAAAAATGACCCCCCTAAGATATTTACATTTTTGGATTCAGGTGATTTTGTAACGTCGAGAAATGCAAAAATTGGGGTTTTTTCTGTACGTGTGAATGTTTACGTGTTTGGGTATTGTGTGTGGGGGGAGGCACGATTTTATTCACCCTATTTGAAACTTAATAACTCCTGTGTTTTTTGTCGAAAATTTATGAAATTTTGCATGGAGATTTGTTTATTAGGGGGATTGATTCTATTAAATTTTGGTGGTTAAAGGTCGAGGGGGTAGAGAGATAAAGGTCATATCTCCAGTAAGGTCGGATATAATGACGATTTTATTCATTATTAACATTTACAATTTTTTNAGAACCACTGATCTAATGTATAAATCTGGGCGTATCTATCATATTGTAATGTTTCATTTATCTTTATCATCATCATCATGTTCATATTCTGCGGCACGTTTGCAGATTCTTTCCATCTTTTCTGAAGATGTCCTTTCCTTCTTCCATCTGGATGACGTTCCAAGATCTATTATTAATATTCTTCTTTATTAATTCATGTTTTAATTAAAAAATCGAAAGCAAAATCTATAAATAAATTTATATTTTAATTATAAAGAAATAAAGTCCATTTTTAAACTCATTAGGGGTTCGTATATACACTTCTGTTGGCACGTTTGCAGATTCTTTCCATCTTTTCTGAAGATGTCCTTTCCTTCTTCCATCTGGATGACGTTCCAAGATATATTATTAATATTCTTCTTTTTATAGATCATTTTCCCGTATGAATTGAACTTCCTTTCAATTCAACTAGTCAACTGTTGTTTGAATTTCCGTATTGTAAGTTTACAAAAATTTAATTTTAGATTTATCCTCGAACTTAAATTCTAAACATATATTTCAGTCAAAAGAACAAAGTAAAATTCCTCTTCAAATAAAAGGATTTTCTTTAAAGATGCAACATCAATATTATTCTTCGTGACAGTGCCATATTTCATGTGGTGAATCTTAAACTCGTTGCCTACGGCGTAAGTATCGAACGCTTTTATTCAGAATACCGTGTGTTATATACTTTTTATATTCATTTACAAATGAAATATTTCTGTTTAAATTTATATTTTGAGATTTAATGCTTTAAAATTCAATAGGAATAGGACTATGTTGATAAAATAAGGCAACACAACACTGGGCAATCTGCCAAAGGGATGCTTCACGTGAGGACTTATCTATAGGAAACTGGCGTGTTAGACACGTGAAGAAAACCTGGAAAACACGTGGATAGCCCGTTCTATGGAAAAGTGGCCTTTTATTTTGGTATTAGACATGAATAAAACTGGGAAAGCTCCACTTGGTATACCCATTGGTGAAGCACGAACCCACGACCAGCGTTCAGTAGTTTTATCTTATCTACTTGGCTATTGGTAAGTGAAAATTCACTAAATTTCATACATAAGTTAATTTTCCAATGATAATATTATCATAATTTCTACTAACAAAGTTATAAAAAAAATCAACAAGATTCAAGTAATTTTAAGCATTTTAAAACATTTATACAATTATCTGATGTGTTATTGTATTATAAAATCAAAACATACAACAGCAAATTATCGGTTAACTAATTTTTGGGCCACCCTCTACAATACTTTAATTTCAAAAACGTTGAAATATCGAACGTTTCTCCTAATGTTTTTTTTTTTTAAATTACGAAATATTATTTATAAATTATAAGACGATTTAATCTCATATTTTCAAATAGTTAATGCAGGAAAACCTAGCCAAATCCCACGTTGTAACAGATTATTCAGTGAGTATTTAAAAGGAATTTAAAAAGTTACGTTGATGGCTGCTGTTTGATAAAAGATTTTTTAATTACGAATATTCTTTAAACTTTATAAACAATTAGTTAAAGATATATTCTTAAAATTTATGAGTTCTTTTTAACACTCTAGAGTATATCAGCTAAACTTTATGGGGATTATCTGATACCCAGCATCTGGATATTTGATGATAAACTCCAACATAAGTTATATTGATGAATCTGGCACTCGGTATCTGCAATGACGTTAAATTTAATGATTAAAAGTAAATGTTCCTGAAGAGATTTATCAATTATTTTGGTATACTTCCAAAATTTTTATTTATATCATTTGAATTCTGATTAGAAAAAAATTTCTTTTTTTTTTACATCGATTTTAATATTTGGAGATGACAAAAATAATATTCTATTTTACAATTTCTCCAGTTGAGAAGATGGCTAATTTTATATCGATGTTATATTTAAATTAATTCTATAATATTTATTTAATTAGTGTTATAATTACAAAAGTTTTAAGTTGATTAATTAAAATATTTAATAATGAAATGTATCGCAGCTTTCACATGTTCAGAAATTAATTTTAAATGATTAAGACAAATTGATAAGTCAAGTAAAAATTAATTTAGAAGTTTTGAATTTCTATTTCGATTGGCATCTTATCTACATTAAAATATATTGAAAACACAATTCAGTGCATTATATTGCTCAAAATCTTAATATAGATTAAAAATTAAAGAATCGAAACTTCAATAAAGTCCACCTCCGAACAATGGCCATTTCTTATGTCCCATTAATGTCCCATTAAAATTCGAAGGTGAGAGAGAGAGAGAGAGGGTGAGACAGAGAAGTGAGAGAGAAGGTGAGAGAGTGAGGGTGAGACAGAGAGTGAGAGAAAGATGAGACAGAGAGTGAGAGAATGAGATAGAGAGTGAGAGAAAGGTGAGATAGAGAAGTGAGAGTGACAGAAGGTTGTTTAGAGGTTAAAGTATATTAAAGAAATAAGCATTAAAATTCGAAATGCAATATTTGATATATTTATTCATTTATCTTATCAATTAATTAAGATTACGATAATTATTTAACAGTAATTATGTTTTGTGTAATTTCTATGTATTACTATTAATAATAAATTATGTATAAATCATAAATACATAAGTATAAAGTCTAGTAAATTAATTATCACAACTGTAAAGTATCAATAACATGCTTTATACATTTATATCTTAACAGCAGTTATGCTTTATATTATTAATCTGTATAGTTTAGTAATTGTAAACCATTAGATTAATGATTTTAACACTTTACATATCACATTATAATAGTTATTTTTTTTAATTATTTTCCTAAGGAATTTCTTATATTCCGTTAACAATGGGTGGATGCTCAAATTAGTAAAATTCATTAGTAAATAGATCATCGGGTTATATACTTTGAAAGTAATTTATAAAAGTATTATTATTTCCTACTCCAATTATCTTAATGAATTTATTACGAAGATCAGTTCTTTGTCTGGGTTAGTGGTACTCAAATTACGGGAAATGTATCCCTGGGGATGGGAGCGTTTTAAATGAGAATAATGGCTTGACAGAGTGAGAGAGGGTGAGATAGAGAGGTGAGAGCGACAGAAGGTGAAAGAGAGAGAGTGAGCAGAGAGGTAAGAGCGACAGAAGGTGAGAGAGAGAGCGTGAGACAAAGAGGTAAGAGCGACAGAAGGTGAGACAGAGAGCGTGAGACAAAGAGGTGAGAGAGGGAGGGTGAGACAGAGAGTGAGAGAAAGGTGAGATAGAGAAGTGAGAGTGACAGAAGGTGAGAATGAGAGAGAGAGAGAGAGAGAAAATATGAATACTAAATGAAAAGTTAAATAGTTGTGAAGAAATTTTATTGTAGAATTTAATAATAAAGCAGTAAAAATGAACTATTTTAGATTACAGCTTTAATTATAATTAAACCAATTATATTTGATTAGTACAGTTATCCCTCTATAGTCCGACGTTTTTTAATCCGACATGCTCAGTAGTCCGACGCACCTCCCGTCAAGGTACCAGTCCCCGTTACGTGTCTGCTTGCACAGAAGCATGTCGCGATGTGAATCTCCCCATCCAATTCTTACTC
>NW_019384752.1:80785-92314 GCF_000671375.1 Centruroides sculpturatus | reverse complement strand
ATTGCAAGGACCCTGCTCTCCATATCAGATTTCGTGAAAGAGAAAGTTCTGCAGCACAAAAATTCTTTTCTTCCTTTCTCCCACAAGCGTGGGAGAAAGGAAGAAAAGAAGAAAAGGGGAGAGAAGAAAACACTGTTTATATTAATAAAATAAACATTTTAGATATTTAGAAAATATTTTAATTAACTTTTATAAATATTTTCAAATTAGGAAAATTAAACTTTGTGAAATTTATGAGTCACGAATTTTCAAGTGACATTTTATTAAGTATTTTGAATTTAAATATAGCTTATACTCCAATTATAATAATAATAATGAAAATATATATTTTGACGAATAAATTTAAATATTCTGTCTTTTTATTTCTTCTGTTTCTGTGAAGATTAAGCTTTTCAGCAGTGAATTATCAGGTATCATCTTAAGGGGAGCATCGGAAATAGAAAAGATTATCTTTGTAGATAAATGCGTGTAAAGAATGTTTTGATTATTCGGCTGCAATTTGAAAAAAATTGTAGATCTATAAATTCATATTGTCGTCTATCCGTGTGTCTGTCTGTACTTTCTAATTTTCGAGAACGGAGTTAGATAGATGACCAGCTTGACTCAATTGTTATCAGGAGAAGTATGATGTACAGGGGTAAGAAACTATTAAAATTGAGATCACATACGGAAAGATTACGAGCAGAAGGTCCAGATTAACTATATACGAATGTCCAGCCTAGACCGGAAGTAACGTGATTTCAATTCAAAACTTTTCCCCAGAAAGGAGTTACAAGAGAGAAAAAAAATTAGATATAGGTATAATAATAATAATATGCCTACAATATTTAATTGCTACTAACAAAAACTTTAAAATAAATATTTTAAAACATATTTGAATGTTTTTACAGCTTATTAATTGTGTGTGTTTTTTTAAAATCACATTTACAAAGAATCAAAATTAAACTCAACGAGAAATTATTTATTGTGACATCGTCACAATGCCAAGCTATAATTTTTAATCATCTCTTAATTAAAAAAAATCTCGTAACTTCCGGTTCAAATCGGAATTGAATAGGGAGGAACGAATTCAGGTTATTGTATTTTGATAGTGATGACCAGAAGCAAAATTAAACTTTTCTGCAACTTCTACACTCTAATTCTAAGGTAATGAATTGGCGAGAAGTCTGTATACAGCACGTTAAACTGGCAACTTCATGCTGACTGTGGCTCTCTCACTATCAAAATAACTTTATTCCTCTTTACTCAGTGCCATTCTTCACTTGTAAAAGAAATAAACAAAGGGCATCATAACCTCTGTGTATCCAGACTTATGAGACACCCTGCATAATATAATCTTAGTAAAGAGGAATCTTTTGGAAGAAAAGTAGCAAAATTCTAAATCATAATTAATGCTGCAACTTGCGTGTTCGGATCAAGATCCGAACACGCAAGTTGCAGCATTAATTATGATTTAGAATTTTGCTTGTGGATCGTAATTCATTTCTCTGTAATCACAGTTACAATCTATAATTTTTTTTAAATGTTTATTTAAGACAGTATCCTAATTGTTTGGAAATTTTATGTAACAATACCATTGTTTTCACTAATTCTTTAAAAGAATTAAATAAAAACGTAACCATTCATATAATGAAAACCTGCCAAAACGGAAATTTCTTACCAGTATCGTCACGTTCCGCTTTAAACAGGTTTTAATTCTGAGGAATATTCATTGTAAAACTTACAGTAATACTGTAAAATGAATTCTGACAAGGAATATTACTTAAATGGCTGTTATTTATTTATTTATAACAGTTTTATGATAAAATTGTTTAACATTTTTTCTGTTATTTAGTCAGTAAATTCCTTTATTCATAACACTTATTCTATAATTTGTCATTATTCCAAGGAAAAAATAAATTTCCTTGTCATCAAATCCAATTGAAAAGTATTAAATGAGCAATCGTAAACGATTTTGTCTATAAAAAATAATAATAATAATAATATTCGTTTCGAAATAATTCAACGATATTTCCAGCGATAAGGCAACGACAAAAGTTGGACATTAAAAACTATTATCAGATTTTTGTGTCATGGATTCGTAAGCTAACAAAATTATGACTTTCCGTCTGAAGGAATAAAAATGTCGTAATGTAGAAGCAGCTGACCTCCATGAAGAGAAATAAATGCTTTTAAGACACATTTCGATGCCTGAAAAACCGTATTTTTTTTTTTCTTATCACTTTTGCTTGTTCTAGATACCTTCAAAGAAGCGAAATTCTATTATAAAATGTAAATTATATCAAACATTTTGATTAAAAATTTTATTGATTGTTGTTTACAGCGTCAAAAGTGCACTATAGCAACATAATAACTTATTTTTTTTATAAGCGGAAGTGCTATACACGAGATACTGTTCAATGTGGTCCCCATTGTACAATTTAATCACATAGTAGTTGATCTTCTATGATATTGTCTTTCAAGATAGCCAAATCTGCAGCATGTTCTTCATAAANTATTTTAAATTTAATATTCGTAAAAATTTAATGTAAAAGTATTGATTTATATCATTCTAAACATCAGACTGTACTTAAAAATCAAGTATAACCTTCGAAAAGCGGACACCGTCGCTATTTACAGGTTAATATAATAAATATCCTATTTGAAGGGTAAAAGTTTCCGTTAATTGGAGGTTTTTGCTATTCGGAAGTGTCCGTTAACGAAGGTTTTACTGTAGTTTATGTATGGTTTTAAAGAGAAGACAAATAATTTTGGATATTTTTGAAATATACCTATGCATAAATAATATTTATATGAAATAATATTAATAATACGTGTGTTATGTAAAGAAGAAATCAATAGAAAATAATAGAAAACAGTTTAAAGTAACTAATAAGATATATATATATATTTTTTTTTTTTTCGTTGGCGTCACGTTTGTTACGCTAAATTTAGCTTTACGATAGCCGGTTAGAGTTTTATTTGTAACTCAAATGCTCATCAGGAGTAGTTTTGTTAAGTTATTTTTAGGAACCACCGCTTTTTTTTTTTTTTTTACACAATTACTCGCTTCGATTTGTAATGGTGTAACGATAACCAAGTTATCATCATCATCATCAGAGGAGGAGGTTCTACGTAAAATTTATTTTTTGAGGCCCATTAAAAGAATGATAGAGGTATCATATGTACACTTTTAATACAGAAATAGACAGTAGAACAACGTATTAACGTGTAAAGTAGTTTTACAATGAATTGGAAGATTCAATAGGGGTATAGGAATACATCTAGAAAAACTACTCTTCTGCTTTTAGCAGTGTTGTGTTCATCAATTATTGTGGAAAAATCTAGTTCTACAGTAGTATCTCTTTCAATAGAGAAGATCGAAAGTGAAGAAAGTCTTTCTTGACACATTGTTAATTGGAAGTGGTACTTGATCAATTTTAACATTGAAAATGATTATTGTGCAGATGCAATTACGTTTTCAATAATTATTACTAATTTGATGATTTAACTACTAAAATATACTACCAAATTTGTGAGGCCTCTGAAAGCGCGAAGGCCTAGTTATCGCCTTTATGTAGGGCCTCCATTGATTACTCATTATCAAACTGAGATCGGTAATGGTTTAAAGAGATAAACAAATTAACATTTATAATTGATTATATTGATATTTAATTAATTTTTTTTTATACTTTTGTTTAAGGATAATTCAACTAGTAATTTATATTCTGCGATTCGTGACAGTAATAATTGACTGAACACATCTTAAATTGATTCTCGCTAAGTTCTAGTCGAGATGGAGAGCATATATTTTAAATTAAATTAAATAAAAATATAATTAAAAATTGCAACCCGGCTCATTTTTTTTGCTCGTTTGTCATGTATTTTCTTTAAATTTTTGATTGAGAGGAGCCTATGCCTATTCTCATATAACCCGCAGCATTATTTTCTGAGACTTGTTACCAGGTGATGATCTAAAGTGAGGAATCAAAAACGAAGTTTCAATGCTTGCTACGAGTAAACAGGAACACAAAAGAAAGTTAATAGGCACCAAGACACTTAAACAACACACACGACAGAAAAGTCACCAACAGAAATCATTAATCACTGTCAGCCGGATGGTAGAGGCAGTTAAGGCGTTAGTCTCCACTCTGAGAGATCCGGGATCGAATCCAGACGGTCAGAAAGTCCCAAGAAACTTTCGGGAATCAGTTCGGAGACACGTCGCTCCTCGTCCCTCACCTCCGGCAGTCTCCATTATGGGCCTAACCGAATTTATAATGAGCATGAAGACCCTTTTAATACTCACAAAGCGGAAAGAGTTTAAAAAAAAAAAAACACTACTCATATAATTTCTGAACCTTCTTGACTTAATAATAATAATATATTAAGCTTTCATTATTAGGAAAAAAAATATTTTAATTGCGAATCAAAGAATATTACAACAACTTTTGTATTTATAAAATAATAAAGATATTAATTAATATCTTTTATTATCATTTTTTATAATATTTACATTAAAATTAAATTAATATCCCGAATATATTTTATTAATTTGACACAAAAACTACGTAAACTTTTCATAAATCTCGCCATTAAAAATAAAACAAAAAATCTTATTCTTTAATAAATTCCTTAAATTATTTTTTTAACTTATGTATTGAAGTTGTTATTGAGATTTTGAACAGAAATGATTTTTTAAAAAAAAAGCAATAATTTTGCTTATATAAAACACATTCAACATCTGTTGTCAATTTTTATAAAATGATTTCATACAAAAATTATCTATTAAAAAAAAAATTCCTTAAAAATGTTATTGAACTTCGTAAGATTGTGGATCATGTGACATCTGTGTGTTAACGCATTTTATATTATAAGAAAAATACAATAAAGAAAATCTAAGTCACATGATAAACCATTGATTTTCTGAGAAGAATGCAAAAATTATTATTGCATCTGCAGAAATTGAATCATATTCAATTACTCCTTTTTTTAGTGCTGTGTTTGCTGTTTTCGCATGTTTTTTTTTGTTTTTAATCTTTCGGGCATTAATTTCGTACTTATCGATATATTTTTAATATAGCTGAATGCCGAAGGTACATTTTAATTCATTTAATTAAATTAAAACTTCGCTGAATTATTAAGTTATTGATGATAATCGAATAAATATTGGCATTCTGTTATACTTTATTATAGTTATTCTGTATGAAAGAATTTTAAAAAATGTAGACGAAATAATGTGTTTTAATGCTTATTAATCTATTTTAAATTTAATATTCGTAAAAATTTAATGTAAAAGTATTGATTTATATCATTCTAAACATCAGACTGTACTTAAAAATCAAGTATAACCTTCGAAAAGCGGACACCGTCGCTATTTACAGGTTAATATAATAAATATCCTATTTGAAGGGTAAAAGTTTCCGTTAATTGGAGGTTTTTGCTATTCGGAAGTGTCCGTTAACGAAGGTTTTACTGTAGTTTATGTATGGTTTTAAAGAGAAGACAAATAATTTTGGATATTTTTGAAATATACCTATGCATAAATAATATTTATATGAAATAATATTAATAATACGTGTGTTATGTAAAGAAGAAATCAATAGAAAATAATAGAAAACAGTTTAAAGTAACTAATAAGATATATATATATATTTTTTTTTTTTTCGTTGGCGTCACGTTTGTTACGCTAAATTTAGCTTTACGATAGCCGGTTAGAGTTTTATTTGTAACTCAAATGCTCATCAGGAGTAGTTTTGTTAAGTTATTTTTAGGAACCACCGCTTTTTTTTTTTTTTTTACACAATTACTCGCTTCGATTTGTAATGGTGTAACGATAACCAAGTTATCATCATCATCATCAGAGGAGGAGGTTCTACGTAAAATTTATTTTTTGAGGCCCATTAAAAGAATGATAGAGGTATCATATGTACACTTTTAATACAGAAATAGACAGTAGAACAACGTATTAACGTGTAAAGTAGTTTTACAATGAATTGGAAGATTCAATAGGGGTATAGGAATACATCTAGAAAAACTACTCTTCTGCTTTTAGCAGTGTTGTGTTCATCAATTATTGTGGAAAAATCTAGTTCTACAGTAGTATCTCTTTCAATAGAGAAGATCGAAAGTGAAGAAAGTCTTTCTTGACACATTGTTAATTGGAAGTGGTACTTGATCAATTTTAACATTGAAAATGATTATTGTGCAGATGCAATTACGTTTTCAATAATTATTACTAATTTGATGATTTAACTACTAAAATATACTACCAAATTTGTGAGGCCTCTGAAAGCGCGAAGGCCTAGTTATCGCCTTTATGTAGGGCCTCCATTGATTACTCATTATCAAACTGAGATCGGTAATGGTTTAAAGAGATAAACAAATTAACATTTATAATTGATTATATTGATATTTAATTAATTTTTTTATATACTTTTGTTTAAGGATAATTCAACTAGTAATTTATATTCTGCGATTCGTGACAGTAATAATTGACTGAACACATCTTAAATTGATTCTCGCTAAGTTCTAGTCTTTTTTTTTGTGTGTGTGTGAAGCATAATTTAGTATTTATATTGAACTTTGAAGATAAAATTGATCATATTCTTACATTTAAATACGTATTTAGCAACCACTAAATAGTGGTTTGCGGTAATGCTCATGGGTTCGTGCCTAGTCATGTGGGATTTTCTAGGTTTTATTCGCGTGTCTAACATCTAAATAGGGCACAGTTCCCTATAGAAAATCCCTATAGAAAGACACCTACCTCCCTTGTCAGATCGCCTATGTGTTGTATTGCCATATTCAATACAACACATAGGCGATCTGACAAGGGAGGTAGGTGTCTTTCTATATGGATTTTCTGTAGGGAACTGTGCCCTATTTAGATGTTAGACACGCGAATAAAACCTAGAAAATCCCACATGACTAGGCACGAACCCATGAGCATTACCGCAAACCACTATTTAGTGGTTGCTAAATACGTATTTAAATGTAAGAATATGATCAATTTTATCTTCAAAGTTCAATATAAATACTAAATTATGCTTCACACACACACACAAAAAAAGACTAGAACTTAGCGAGAATCAATTTAAGATGTGTTCNTTTGTAGTAAAAAAAAAAATAGTATATTTTTGATAATTTTGAGGGGATAATTATTCTATTTTCGTTGTATTAATGGGATATTTCTTTGGGATTTTCTAGGTTTTATTCGCGTGTCTAACATCTAAATAGGGCACAGTTCCCTACAGAAAATCCCTATAGAAAGACACCTACCTCCCTTGTCAGATCGCCTATGTGTTGTATTGCCATATTCAATACAACACATAGGCGATCTGACAAGGGAGGTAAGTGTCTTTCTATATGGATTTTCTGTAGGGAACTGTGCCCTATTTAGATGTTAGACACGCGAATAAAACCTAGAAAATCCCAAAGAAATATCCCATTAATACAACGAAAATAGAATAATTATCCCCTCAAAATTATCAAAAATATACTATTTTTTTTTTTACAAATTTTTAAGCCATTTTCTCCAGAATTAACTCTAACATTTAATGCATTAAAAAATAAATTATTAATTCTATTCTTATTTTAAAAAGTTTCTAAATATATTTTTAATTCTTAGATTATATTAATTTTTCAGTCTTTCCAGCATTATATTCAATTCAGAATAAAATATTACAACGAAATTAAAAAAAAAATAGAAATAAAAAAAAGGCTTTAAAAATAGAAATAATACAAAACAACTGGATAAAAATTTTAGTAATCGAATTCAAAATTTATGTTCAAACGTCATAAATGACAAAAGGTCTTCTTTAAACGAAAGAAGAATTGACAAATCGATTTATACTTTTTATTTTACTTTCATTTAAAGGGGATATTTGTTTGAAATTGATTTCTGGATATAACCTATAAAATACTCTCCATCGATACAGGAAAACCATGTAATTAACCTATAGACACTGAAAATGTCAATATTTATAAATGAGAATTTAACATTAAACCATATTATTACGAATTTAAGAGTCATCCCACTTTCGAAAAGAGCTTTTCATTATGATAATTGGAAATGAATATAATTTAAAAAGTGACAAAGAATAAATAAGTTTAAGAAGCATCACTTAAATAAGCACGTTGAATGTTGGGAGCATCACAATTAAAGAAGAATCTAGATAAAATTAGGAGCATCACAACTGAAGAAGCATCAATATAGAATTAGGATCATCTCCGATTAAAGAAGCTACTAGATAGAAATAGGAGCACCCCAACTTAAAGAGCATCGAGATACAATTGATGCTCCTTCAATTGGATTTGTTCCTTAGATAGAATTAGCTAAGAAATATCTCGAACTAAAAGTATCCACCAAATAACGTGAGTGTATTAAATTAAATTGTATTTCGAATTTTTAATACGCACGTACTGTACACAATAATACACAATAACAATAGACTTACTTCTATCTAAGAATACGTTAAGTAGGTTATATTAATTCTATAAATGTTTAAGCTTATTACATAATATTTACAAGAAAATGTTATCTTTAAGGAATAATTCATTCAAAATTAATTAAAAAGAGAAATTCACAGTTTAAATATTATTAAAATAATATTATAATCCTATATAGAAATAATAAATTTTGAATTGTCTTTGATATACCTTGTATAATCAATAAATATATAAGCTTTGTTCAATCTAGAATTTTTCTGTTATAGAAAAAAAAAGAATAAAAATACTATCAGCAATCAAAAGATATCTACAGAAAAGCTATCAATTCTTATTGGATTTTCTGCACAGAAAATTTTTAGATCTTTCAGAAATGATTTCCTTTGTTAAAAGTAAGTTTTAGTACAGAACCTATAATTTTAGATTATTATAAATTAAAATATTCTAGGAAATATTGCTTCATGGGGCCCAGGAGAATTTGAATTAGTGGGCCCCCGTGTACAGTGTTTTCTTTGGGAAGAATTATGAGGCAAATGTTTTCTTCCCCGGTAGCGGAGGCCCCAGACAACTGCCCTTTTTGCCTATAGGATATGGATATGCGGATCCAAGGGGTTTAAACTCTCCCCATTGACACAAAAAATATTAAAATTTATTTATTCGAACTTTAAAATACATGTCAAATAACCTGCAAACGACGGTCATTTTTTTTTCGTTTTCGTTAGTGGCCGTTATTTAAAGGTTTGATAGTATTACTATTGTTATATCCCAAGCATCAATGGCTTAATTACTAAATAACAACTCTTATAAATTGGTCATTTTATAAATAAATCAATTTAATAAAACTTTTAAAGGCTCATTTTGTTAATTAATTATTTATTACCGATTTTATACTAGTTGAGTGATTAACGTTGTTAATAAAGGAATGATATTGATACATAAATTATTAATTTATTAGTATGAGACTCGGAATGTATCTAAAGGTCGTGGGTTCGAATCCCAGTTAGTTTCAGACATATACTTGAATATATTAGTGATAAAATTAAGTGGTTAAAAAGTTATATTTTATTAAATTAATTAATATATTTACTTGCATATTATTATTTATTTATCTCTTAATTTTTAAAATCAATGCCTCTTTTTTTGTATTTTTAACAAGGAAGATTTCATTTACATCACTTTGCCACACTTGCTCACCCCCTAATGCTTTTCAAATGATAATAATAAAGATAATAGAGCAGACATTTTTTTACGAGAGAGGAATAGGAAGAAAATAAAGTAGACAGTCATTCAATAGAACAGAGTAGACAATATATGAATCGATATTAACAAATCGTTACAGATACAACTATGTGCCACGTAATACGTGAAACTAAACGTGCACAGAGGGGGGGAAATGCATTTAAATCTTATCGAATTCCTGGGTGAACCGTAAAAAAAAATCAGAATTTTTTTTTAATCAGAAATGAATGACCTAGTTCTTGCAACACGATACAATTTCATGACCCACTTTCAGGTGAGTTCGGCTTCTCTGTAAAGATCGATACGGCTTTTGGCCAAATTATTGTATAAAGTGGGCGTTGTTCTTTTAGACGAATACCAACGAATGTATGATTATAAAAGTGATTAATTGTTAAATTTTTATATAATACAGTATTATAAAATTTCCAATTTGGCACTGTATAAAATCAAATTATATATAATTTTTTATATTAAATTCTAATCGTTCTGTATGCTTGTTGATTGTATTTATATATATATGAATTTATGTTTTATATATAGACCTATACATAATTAAAATAATTAAAATGAGCTTACCCTTAAGACATTCCTCTTCCGCTAGAGTGTCATAGAGACATAAGAAAACAACTGAAGAAGAAATAAAATACTTTTAAAAAAAATTATTTTATGTATTTATTAAGAAAATTTAATTAAATTTCTAATTAATTTTAATCTTTAAATTATTTTATAAATGATAAAACATTCATTGTTATATATATATTCATATAATTTACTATTGAATATACATTAAAACCTGTGTAAACCGGACCGAATATTTTGTTCTATTTGACATTTTTCCGTTCTAAACAGGTTATTTTTTTTACACGTAAAATCGTAAGAATTTTTTCCCGTTTAGGAAGGTTTCCGTTTTAGACAGGTTTTACTGTATTTTTTAAAATGATAGAATATTAAATTAGAGTAAAGTTTTTCTTGAATATTAAGCACTTAATATAAAGATTTTTATTTGATTTTTCTTTAAAAATGTTAAATTTATAAGTTTTATTATAAAATATATTAAATATACAATAGTATTTTCAGGTTATTATTATTATTTTTTTACAAGTAAATGCAGTTTATCTCTGCAGTAAGATGAGTGAACTGCATTGCGTTTGTTTCAAAAAGTGTTTTCTTATATTTTCATTATAGCAAAGATGGCAACTGGCCAATGTTAATAAAAAGTGAACTTTGACAGAACAGAACAAGCTCTATCATACAAGTGAGTCTACAAGTCTACAATGAAAGCTTTTGTTTTTTATAAAATATTTTATTTCTTTTAAATTTGAATTTATAAATAGTTTAGGAAGAACAGAATCTTTTAATTAAATAAATTATATTTATTTATAGTTTATGATGAAACTGTTATAAACAATCAAATTCTGAACAGGTAATTTCCATTTATACTTATACAGTCAAACCTGTAAACAACGGCCACCGACAGGAACGTAAAAAAATGGTCGTCGTTCGGAGGTTAGAGGTTAATTTGCATATAAAAATGGCCGCAGTTTAAAGGTGTCCGTTTATTACAGGTTCGACTGTATTTCTCTTTAAGTGTTTTGGCCTTTCAGAGGTCGAAAGAAGTCCGAACCACTTACCTTTTTGAGGCCCCAATATATTAAAAATAATAAAGTGATGCTTAAAAATTGTATTATATATATATAGGGGAGATCGGGGCAAGATCGGCATGTTAAGCTTTACTTAAATTTTGTGTAATAAATACTGCTGTAAACTGAAAAAAAAGCTTTGCATATTGTCTATTGGAATGTTACCTTACTATAGAACTGGTTAAAATCAGTTTGGAAATAAAAATAATTAAAATAATTACAA
>NW_019384752.1:78251-80636 GCF_000671375.1 Centruroides sculpturatus | reverse complement strand
GTATATAATAATAATAATAATAATAATAATAATAGTAATTATAATATATAAATAAATATTATTATAGAAGTTGTAATTACCTTATCATGAAAGGAAGATAAACATTATTATTATTATTCTAACAGTATATATATATAGAAAAATATATTTATGTAAGATGATTTAATATTCTGTTATTGTGTTGTGTAGATTCAGATTACCTTTACATATTTTATAAAATTTCAATTCATAGAATAAATTTTGAAAATTTTCTTCAGAATAAATCTAATTTTAAAAATTATTTATTTATTTACTTATTTATTTATTGAATTAATTAGAAGAAATTTCAATGCATTTCGAATAGATTCAATTAAACTGTTGCTATATAACATAATAAAAATTGATCTTGTTACTCAGTAAATTGCATAATCTAACACTGAAACGGTCTAATGCAGTGTTGAACGACTTGTGGATCGTGTGTCAGGATGTCTGTTCTATCTGATGTGCAATATTTATTATTTATACTATAATTTCTACTATAGATATTTCTTAAATTAATATACTATTCTTCCTGATTAATTTATTAGTATTTGAACTTATTATTTATGTATTTTTTACATAAAAATGCAATATAAAGCACTGAATGCCTGTCTTAGAATAAACGTGTATATTAACGATAAAATATATAAAATAAAATAAATTAGATTAAGGAAGGACAGACGGACAGACGGACGACATTGGGTGCGCAATTTGAAAATCGCAGCCTAATAAAGCATTGAAATTAAAGGAGGAATTGCGAAATTACCTTACATTTTCTTTATTAATACAGTCAAACCTGACATACTAATATATTTATGAATATAAAATAGCTATAAAATAAATCAATTTTTTTTAGACTGTGCAGGATCCTAGGCATTTATGAACTTGCCAGGCCCTTCTTTATTTATATTTATATAATATAAAACCTGTATTATACTATGTTTGGTAGCAAACAAGATCTAATATCCTGCTAATACACATACGAAGCAAAATTGGAAAACGATAAGTATTTCTGAGGGCCTAAAATCGCAAGGCCCTAGACAAAAGCCGAAGTTATCTATACTTAAAATCATATATTTTTTAAAATACTGATTTTACATAAATTTCTGGTACTTCCAACAGATGCTTATCGATAGGTATGTGTTTGTGTATATATTAGGCCCTTAAACACACAAGGGCCTAAGCAAAAGCTTAAGTTACACGTGCCTAAAATCGCCACTGTTTTAAGTAGATTTTATTTCGTTGAATAATCTCGTACGTAAATTTTCTTGTGCTCTCAACAAACGTTTATTGATTTATCTACTTAATTTTTCATTTTTATTTACCTCATAATTTTTCATTAAACTGTTAACGTCAGCATTAACATCAGTATTAAGTTAAAACCGATGTTAATACTAAAGCTGAATTGAAGTACAGCATCGAAAATCCTCATCAAATCTTTAATTTGAAATAACTTACAACAAAAATTCAATTTGTTAAATTTTCAGGGAACTTCTACTTATAAATATAAATTATTTAAATAAGTTTCTAACATTAAATAAACATTTTTATATTGTTTAATATTGCAGTTATAATATATTATACAATATAAATGTCGTATTATTTCGAATTTAAAACTCATCCCTTACTTTATATGGGGGTTTTTTAAAGTGTTAAAAATGTCTTAAATTGAAAAATAATCACTAATTTAAATTTAAAATATAATTACAATAGAACCTCTAATAGCGGCCACCTCTCAACGACGGCCATCTCTAAACATCGCCCGTATTTTAACGAAATTTTTTAATCTTTTTGGATAAAAATTCGTTCAAAAATAACCTCCAAACAACGTCAATTCAATGGTCGTTATACACAGGTTTGACTGTATACAGTACAAGTGTTTAAATTGTTAAATTAATTTAAAATTTTAAGAGAAATTATAAATAACTTTTTAAAATCAAAATGTGATTATATAAATTTAATATTTGAAGCAAAAAAAAAACACGAAAAAATATTTTTACTGACGTAACATATGGCCTATCTTAAACCAATTAAACAATGAAATGTAGCAGATTTTTCTTATTTCGTGTTATCGAAATGAAAGAAAAATTTGCGACAAGTAATTAAAAGATTGATTATCCATTGGCACCTTTTCTTTTTTTTTTTACTTATTTTTTTTTGCATCAACATCGACACGTTCACTTTAATTTAGACCCAAATCATCCAGCTAATTCGTACAACTCTTAGATAAAAATATCGGTTTTTATTTATCTATTTACTGTTGAAAACTAATTTTTTTTTTATTTTCCTATTAAAAACTCGATTATTGATCACTAATACAAGGTGGCCCAAAAGTCAGTTAACCAGTTTACAAACTTTATAAAAATT